>NW_009606537.1:360-49320 GCF_000690535.1 Cariama cristata | reverse complement strand
TAATGGTTGGACTTGATGATTTTAAAGGTTATTTCCAACCTAAACGAGTCTCTGATTCTATGGTTCTATAACTACATATATACACACATAGAAGTGTATGTGTTTGTATGTCTTTGGCTCTTGGGCCTCTTTTGCTGAGGTTTTAAGGAATTGTCTGCGTTAGGGTCGGTTCTTCTCCCTCCAGCCACCATTGAAGCCACGGTGCTGCTCTTTCCCCAAGGAGATGCTGCAGTTGGATTTCAGCGGTGGTTTGAGGATGGGTCTCATGAGGATGTTAAAATTAACCCTGCCAGAGCAGGCGTTTCTGGACTCCCCTCATTTGCGCATGTCCTCCCTGTAGAAATGTAGGTCTTGGCAGTAGCTGGTCTGAAACTACTAATTTCTTACATTTCAGTACAACCTTTTGTAAATATAGAGCTCTTTGCTCTCTTTTCATATTCGATGAAATGATCTCTGCAGAACCAACGTGGGAATGACATGTGAGTAAGGTCCAGGAGGAGCCCTGCTGAATTAAATGGAGCTTCTCCCAGGGGCGAGTGCTGTGAATCCCAGGCTGTCCTTGAAAATACATCTGTCCCATATACAGATCTTTGCTTTTTCTATTCAGGTCATCTTTGGTGTCTAAACACTGTATTAAAAATGACAGATATTGCCTCTAAGTTACTTCTGTCAGGTTTGTGCCTAAGCACATGTAAAAGCACTGATGTTTACAGCATCGTTGCATCTAAATATCAGAAAGGACTTTTTGGCTAAGCTTGCGTATAGCTGCCTCTCCGTGCCAGGGTGCAGGACCTGTGAAGTGATGCTCCCCCGTTTCCCAAGGAGTTCAGGCTGCCCCGCGTTTCAAGACGGTGGGAGAGTTACTCACTTTGTAAGTGGAGAGTCCTCAGGGCAGAAGATAATTTTTATCTTCTGTATCTTGCTGTTGAAGTACTCTTCGTTTAATTAATATTTTCCTCCCCAAACCCTGTCCTTCCCTTTCATATCTCTTCTGCCACAGCAATTTCATAGAGGAGTCATTGGCACGTCTTGCTTCCCGTGAGGCTACAACCACACCGGCAACGCAGCTTTTCCTAACATCCCACCCCAGGCACTTTAAAGATTTTGTGCTGCCTGAACCCTCCTCTATTTTCCACCTTCCCCCACACAAACCAACACTATTTTATCATCCCTATAATCAGGCCAGTGTGCCCCTACGCCCCAACCCCGGGGCTGCTACCGAAGTGATGCTGCATGGGAACACTAAAAATTGCCGGGTTAGCGCTAATATTAGAAAGTTATTGCCACCTCCTTCGCATCTTTAAGCTATTCAGCTTCATTTTGTGCAGTTATCACTAGCAAAGCTGCAATGCGTGCTGATATAACCCAGCTATTTATACAATCACCTGGAAAATAACATCCCAGTAGGTATCTGGGGTCTTTTTTTTTTGGTGTCACTCCACAGGTTCGTCACAGCGGGGAGCAAACGCCGGTGGATGTGCCAAGGGCTGGTTTTGGGTGAGAGCGAGGGAGTGGCTCCCTAGACGTCCCATGGGATGTGGCATCAAACCTCTGGTCGGTGGAAGAAGAGCCTCTTCCTCTTCTTCCTCTTCCTCTCTGCAGCATGTCTGGCCACAGCTGGCATTGCTGTAGGATGAGAGGAGACACTGGTGGCTATTTATTGCCCAGACGAATGAAACAGCAATAAATTCTTGTACAGGTTGTCTTGAACTCCATTGTAAACACACCCATCACAAGATTCTCAAAGACCCAGATTTTGGGGAAATCAAGTATCTTCTTTCACGTCAAAACTCAAATAATTATAATTTCTGTGTAAAAAATAATTTCTTCTGTCTCCAGACTTTTTCTCTCACTTGTGCCCCTGGGATCACTGATCCTTCCTTCAAAGGCTCCAAAGAATATTTCTGTTGAAGGTGGTTTTAAATAATGGTGTGCATGGAAGGATTGTAAAGATCTTTTAAGAGAAGTAATCTGCACAAAATCCCAGGTTGCTCTACCCCTGATCAAACCTTATAGACCTGTATCAGTGCTCCCCATCTGGGAAAATTAGAAAAATTAGAAAAATTTTAATTTCTGGTGAGGTTGTGGACAGCAAATGAACCTGCAAAGACGCAGCATCAGTATCCTGGAGGATGCTCCGTGCCCAAGCCAAATGCCATCAGGATCTGTCCCCTGCCTCTTACCCTGCTGGTGGGGGAACAACAGGGTTAAATCCATGCACCCCCCCAGTGTTTTCTTCCCTTTCCTAAGGTCGATTCCTGTTTCCAGCAAAGCATTGCAGTCCTGGCAAGGGCTCCTTGCAGCTGACAGACCCTTCGTGGTGCTCGGACACAGGGAGTTGCAAACAGCAGCTACAACTAAAGCCCAGGCAAAACAGATTGCTATTACACGTGTAAAAAAAAAACCTCACAGGCTGAGTCTGAAGGGGCAAAAGAAGAGCTGTGCTATATTTATACTGTGTTTAATTAGACTGAAACTCATAAAAACCAACAGAGTCGTAAAGGTGAACCCTAGGTGAGGGAAGCCTAACTCCCCAGGCAAAGGATGGTTTCCTACTGATGCTAGTCCCAAAGAGTTTGTGACAGCTCTTCTCATAAGCAGCAGTTTGCAAGGAGCATGCAATGCTCATCCTGCACAGGACGGAGCAGGGAATCCCTCTGCCAGGATGCTACCGGCCTGGTGCTGGTCCTCCAGAGCATGGTCCGCAGGAGGACACGGGGAGCCGAGCCCTGCAGCAGGTTCTGGGCACGAGCAGCGGCTCTCCTGAAGCAACGTAGCGACCTTCCTCCTGCTCAAAGCTGCAGGGTTGAAAAATAAATGAGATGAGAAAACGTGCGCAGTCAGATATACTCAAGATCACCGACACGCCTCTTTTTTTTTTTTTTCTCTTAACTTTAAACCCTGGGTTCTGTAAACAGCACTGACAAAATGGATGGCTTCTGTGAGCTGCTCTTTTTTTTGGGTAAAAATAGTTGTTTAATGACTTTTTGAAACCAGAGGAACATCTGGCTCATCTCTACGACGCCTTGCAGCCAGTGATTTTTTGGACGGGGCAAGTGCACGCCTGCATTTTAACCGCACAGAAGAAATGTTCCTCATCTACATGGGACGCTCTTGCGTGTGATATTGCAGTTCAGCTAATTGCCATCTCCGTACTGCTTTCGAGTCCAGTCATTTTCTGGAACAGTCTGGATGAAGCTAAGCTCAATGCACGTGATTTATCCTCCCTGGTGCTTGCTTTGACAAAGCTAATCTTTGAGAAATATTTGAGCAATCAAACCGTCTGGGGCTCATGTGCCTCTCAGTCTCAAAACCTTTTTGGTTTCCAGCTGCTGCCAGGGGTCTCCGGGCCAACTGGAGGGAAGTTAAAGGGAAACAAAACAAAACAAAACAATCCCTTGTCTCTGTCTGGGTCATTTACTGTTATAATATTTCTTAATAAGTGTTTTTCTTTTCTCTAAGCTGCACTCCACAGTGGTGATGCACCTCTCCTCCCCGGTTCCCCGGCTCTGCCGCCCTGGGTACCAACGGCCCCGAGCTGCAGCCGGCTCAGCCCAGCATCACAGATCCAGACAGGGGGGAGCTCCTGCCCATCCCTCTCCGTTAGCCCAAGGGTTACGTCTCATGTCTATGTCTAGGCAATGCTTAATGTCTCTGGGATTGCAACCCAGTCGGAGGAGACCATGGATTTATAATCGATGCCTTCCATTGCTTGCTCTGAATAACAGCAAAATTCTGGGAAAAGAACGGTTTGAGTAAAGCAAAGTGCAAAGACTTTGTGCAGCAGGAGGAACTCATGTTCTCCCACTCCAAAGCAACCTCTAACTGCACCACGCCTCGAACCTCGGGATGATTTTTGCTTATTTTCACCCTTTTAGGAGTTTGACACGAAACTAGAACCAACTTCCAGAGAGATGTGCTGTAGGTGTTTTGATCGGGATGGCTTTTCTTCACTCCCTAAGTGGAAAACAATCGCCATATCGCCAGCAGAAGCGTGTTATTTCGGAGCACTTTGAATCAACCAAGGGCAGGTGGCATCTCATTCCTTTGCTCTTCAGTTTGGGGACCAGCACTTAACCCTGCAGCGGGTCCAGCAGTCCCTGGCCAGCACGTCCCACGGGCCAGAAGCCACCCCACGCTGGGGAAGGTGCAGGCAGGGTGGGCAGCAGCAGCTGATCCCCCCGCATCTGGTGGGGCATCGCTTGGATTCAATGCCCATCTTGACTGCAGGCTGCTCTCAGCATCATCCTTGGGCAGCAGCTTTTCTTATCTGTCTTTTCCAAAGCAGCTTTCAACCAGATCTCTTAAAAAAAACACTGAAGAGCCTTCGCAGGGTCTTGACAAGTTTTCTGCGTTATTCGTTCACATGCCTTTGAGTTGTCTGGCTGCAGGAGGCTTCGTTTACAAACCAGCTTGCAGAACAAAGCCAAGGGAAACACCTCCCTCGAGGTGCACAGCTTATAATAAACCCTGTGAAAGGAGGTTTGCTCAGGAACAGCTATCAGCATCATCTCCCGAGGACAACGCTCACCTCCTCCTTATGCACCCAAGAGACAGAGCAGCCTCTGACACGTCCAGAGGATGCAGGAGGCAGCGAAAGCCTTTGAGTGCAGCATCAGACAGTGCCTCCACACCCACCCCTTCTTTTTTTTTCTTCCCCTTTTTCTTTGGTGTTTTTTTTTTTTGAACCGAGGTGGGTTTTTCGCCTTTTCTGTTTGTTATTGCTTTCCATTCAGAGCCTTTAATGTTCCCTCACACCCACATTTCATCCCAGCTGCATAGGAGGGATCTAACACCTTCCCCCCAGATTCATTAAAGTGTGAAGACCTCATTATCCCTGGTCCCCAGCCCACGCAGGCTGAGGCTCCCCACGGCGCAGGCAGGAGTGGGCAGCCTGCTCCCACCCGTAAATCTGCCTGGCTTGCTGGCCGGGGTCTCTGGGTAATAAGAGCACAGGAAATTGTTGCTTTTAACATTCTTTTGAAAAATGTAAACTTTGGGTCTTCTGTTGGCTGTTTGGCAATAGGGGAAGTGGATGTGAGTTCTTGGGAGGGAAGTTGGAGGGAAATGAAAGCGCCGTGGCTCTTCCATCCAGCCCTGCAAAAAAAAGGTGCCTGGGATGCTCACTGCCTACTTGTCATCCTGCACGCCACGTACCCATCCCTGGCTCTGCCAAAGCTGAGCCTTCAAGGCAAGAAGATGTGTCTTGTGTCCCCATCAGACTGCCAAGAGGGACGTGAGACACAGGATGGTCCCAATGTCCTCGCAGAAGACCCTGGGGCCACCGGGAGCGGTGAGGCTCACCCACGCACCCCACTGATGACCATGCATGGAAACCTCCAAAAACAGCTGAAAGCCATTTCCAGAGTCATCCTAAGCTGAGCCTTCAAGGCAAGAAGATGTGTCTTGTGTCCCCATCAGACTGCCAAGAGGGACGTGAGACACAGGATGGTCCCAATGTCCTCGCAGAAGACCCTGGGGCCACCGGGAGCGGTGAGGCTCACCCACGCACCCCACTGATGACCATGCATGGAAACCTCCAAAAACAGCTGAAAGCCATTTCCAGAGTCATCCTCACCGGCCCCGGGCTCCTGCCAGGCTGAAGAGGAATAGGTAACCCACCACCACCACCTCCCATCAGCCAGGCACAGCAGGAGGCTCTTCATCCCCTCCTGACCTTCTCTTCAGGATGAGCAACCCCAGGTCCCCACGTATGTCGGGTACACCAACTCTAACAAATGTTAATGGTCTGCCGAAAACTCTTAATGAATTCTCATGTTTTACTAATGACATCAGGTAAACTAGGGATCAGGAACCACAATAAGAATTAAAGGGAGTCACTGAAAGGCATAAGAGAAGTGAAGACATCCAGCGGAGCACATCCATGGAGGTACTTGGGTCTTTTCTCAACAACAAAATAATCTCCAGAAGTCAGAGTTGGCTTCTGGGGATAAAATGGACAGAATAGTAAGTAGCGTTTATGCATGAAAATAATAGGAAAAAACCACAAACCCGTACCCAAATACAGCATTTTCTTCTAAAAACTGAGTGGCATATAGGTGGCAACAAGGTCTGATCACCCACACAGAATTAAGGACAAGGCCATAGAGATGACAGCACTTCTGCTCTCCAGAGCATGAACTCTGCACTTGGAGTGGAAAAAGCCATGGAGCTTAGCTTAGCTAAGCTTAACTCAAAGGCTGGACCTCCAGCAGCTTGGGACTGGTGAAGCTGACTTAAGGAGTCGTTATCACTGTGCTTTCAACTTGGCCTCAGTAAAATTTGACCAAAAGTCAGTATTTCACACTGCCCTTTTTATCCTTACAGCTGTAATGCTTTTAACTGTAATAATTACAAATTAAATAATTTTCAGCCTGCTGCTTTCTCCGGTCCTTGATGGCTGACAGTTTCTGTTGTCAATAAGGTCTGAGGTGCTACCACTGCTGAGGAGATGTCCAAGCCTTGAAGCCACGCTTCTGTAGGACTTCCCACGTGTAGGATAAGAAGAGAGAGGGAGCAGCACAGCAACTGCCCTGCTCGAGGATCTGGCTCTTCTGCTTCGTCCTTGCCTCTCTTACGTTACTTGTCTTTAATACACAGGGTAAAACCCAAATGGTTAAAAGTTCATTTAGAGTAAAACTAAAAAAGCTCTCCCCGTAGGCTGCTCCGGAGCCCACCCCAGGGACTCCTCGTCCCGCTCAGAAACCCAACTCCTCGCATCGGCAACATCTGTAATTCATAATTCTGGCAAGCCAGCCTCCGGCTGGGGGATGTTTTCTGCGCCCTGCCAGTTGTACGATTATAATGACTTCCTATTAAAAAAAAAAAAGAAAAAGTGAGTTAAGGTCAAACCCAAGCTAACTCCTTTTATTTGCTGACAAAGGAGCGGGGCCAGGCCCGGCCGGGCAGGGAGCGCAGCCCACGGGGGCTGGCGGGGTGCCCGCTTCCCCCCAGCCCTGGGTGGGGACCGGGTTGCAAGACCGAGAGGAAGATGCACCTCGTGCAACGTTTTCCTTACACCGCACTTTTCAGACAAATTTTGGAAATGTTATTTTATCACAGTGTCCCTGTTCTTGGTTGGTTGGTTGTTTTTGGTTTTGAATATTTTATTTATTTTTAAATTAAATGGACAGGAGTCATTTATTTTCTCAGTTGCTGACTGTCAGCTAACGTAGCCAGCCCTGCTGAAATAACCAGCGTGCTCATGGATATGGGCAGCAGCCGGCTCTTTGAGGATGTTTATTCTGCTTTTTTGTCTTTTAAAGCTTCTTCCTGGGCAACCCTCTGCACTAGGATGTACGCTGCAAAGCCTCTACGTATGGTATTCTATAGAATATGTTTGTTTCGGACATAAGTTTCACTTCACGTCTATTCAAAACACATATGTAAATAAGAGTCAGTGTTAAATTAAAAAAATACTGAGAAAAAGGCGTGTGGTAACACATGGAGGAAGCAGAGAAAAGAGACTATTATGGGTGAAATTTAAAATTAGATGAGAGAGTTAGCAAGGTGAAGGTGTAGAAAAGCTGCTTTAAAGATCAGGAGCTTCAGGAAGAGCTTTGGATACCAGATCACATGGAGAAAGGTGGACATTGTGAGTGACAAGTGACACGCCGAGGGAATTGGGGAGCGGGTCGAGAGGCCAGGTGGGTGCCATCTGCACCACGGCTACAGCACCTGGGCAGCTCGGCATCTCCCACCTCTCTTCCTAAGGTCCAGGAATATCATTAGCCCAGTCTAACCTCTGAGGGCATGAGTCGTGCAGAAACTAAAGGTCCCATTTTAGATGTTTTCACAGCGAAAACCCTAAAGCATCTTCGAAACGTTGCTCGTCTCCTCTCCTGGATTTTGCTCCCGAACTGACCTTAAAAATCTGATGGTGGGAGACTCGCAAAGGTCCCGGGGGAGGGACGGGGACCAACTGCAGCGTGCTCAGCGGCACCACCTCCCCCCATAAATACCTCCGTACCATTGCCATAGATTTCCCGTTAGAAATTCAAACCCCGAGTTGCTCAGAAACGTTTATGCAGCCAAGATAAACTCAGGGAAGAGTGGCTTTGATTCATCCCGAGGGTGTGCAAGCTCGGATCCACGGAATGCTTATGGAAATTAATACCGCAGTGGATTAGAAATTGCAAACATTTTTCCTAACTATCCAACATCTGCTTTCTGCCACGGCAGCCTTTTACATGCTGCACTCTCAGTCACCAGGCATTCACTGTATTTATTAATTGAAAAATTGTCTCGTTTTCTTGTAGTCAGTTTTTTAACATGTGTTTAGCGCAGCATATGAAGTGCGTCCCATCACATCCGCATTGAATGTATTGTCTCCTGCAATTTAACGCTGTAAAACTAATGGTTGCTATCAGCAAGGTCATTTAGCAATTGAGGGAGATATAAATCATCTCCGACCTGTTCCCACACACAGTTCAGGCTGGCATCTCACGTTTGCCTACGCCACATGGCCCGCATCTGCTTTCTGGGGATATCCTTGCACAAAATGTGTTAAACAGCATGCATCGGTTTATGGATGCGTGTAAAAATATACATTGATGTTATGGGATGTTAATTAGCATACACGAGTCAGTCATTAGCAATACCAACGATTAGAGGCAGAGCTAAAAGCAAACACACGCAGCCGTCGTTCAAGAACAAGTGGGAGAAATTAAGCAAATATGCGGCACGCAGAGCAGGGGCAAGATGAAATGCGGTACAAAAAAAATATAGCACCCCAGCTCCTTACTGGAAAATACTCTGGTGGCCTCTGTGGACCATGGAAATGGGTTTCTGGTTGGGCTGGTGTGAGAATTTTCATGCAGATTCATACCCACATGGCTCTGAATTCAGAAAGCGCTGTGTGATGCTCTGGAAAGGCCTGACGCTGTATGAATCCTGCCGGCTTTGGCTTATGGAAGTTGTCTTTAGAAACCAAACAGATCTCTTCAATTCACCTGGGGGATGGAGAAGCATCCTGGGAAACGGTCAGATTCAAAATCCGCTTGTCCGAGCTTTTGGGGTCCGATGCCACCTCTGACGCCTTGCCAAGGTCTTTGCATCGCCCGGCTTTAACCCCCCAGCAGCGGAGGCTGCTTGAAGCTTTGCCCTCCCAGAACCATCCAGCTTCACATCGATGATCTTGGCTGCAACGTAACGCCGAGCCCCAGCCGGGACTGGCACTCAAAAGTCAAATCACTCTTTGCTCACTGCATGTAGCATCTCATTTGGTTATTTTCTGCAAATAACAGCCTGCAAGGAGCCGCTCAAAACACACAGCTGGAAAACCTGGCTGCGGGAGGAATCCAACAAATGGCAAAGCCGTGCTTTGCCTCACTGTGGAGAGAGATGCTGTTGGGAAAACTCGAAGTGGGCTTACTGGAGTTTGTCTGTGGCCAACATTAAGTTGCAACCGGGGTTCATGCCCGTGACCGCTGCCTACGAAGCATTCCTGGCTGAAGGCTGTTGTCACTGGCCCCAGTCAGCCGCAGTTTCCAAAGGCTTTCCTGGCGAGATAGGTCTGAGGGGCCATGATGTGTTCCCGTATCGGTACAACCGAGACCTGTCGAGAGCCATGCTTCGCATCCTATTTGTATCGACGCATTTCCCTGCTTTGCCATCTCCCGCTGCCTTTATTTCATTACGTATATGTATATTTATGAAGGGGACCATATGCTTGAGCAGATAGCGATGGTGCGGCTCTTACTGCTTCACCTTCTCTTTCATGGGACACTCTTAAAGTATGGAAACCATCTATTTTTGGATCACGCTGGTGAGCGGTGTGTAATCTGTTACCGGGGCTGCTCAAACACATGGCCGGCCCATGGTCATGTCTCTCCCCAGCAAAGTGCCACCCCACCAGCCTCCCTCTGCCCTCCACTGCCCGCTCGCACCTCCACTGCTGCAAAATGCCGTACGGGTGCTGAACCTGCACCGACCGGTTCCCAAGGGTTCATCCCTTTTAGTTTATATGGTTGTGGTGCATTCTTATGAACGCAACGTCTGCCAAGGGTGTCCCAAGACTGGAATCACCAGCTTCAGCTGGAGCTGAGCAGAGACGGCACAGTCCTTGGTGACTCAAAGTGTTTCCCAACCAGTTTAATGCTATTTTCCATGTAAGACAAAGCCTAAATAATTCAGGATCTGACAGAAACCTGTTGATTAACATCATACAGCATGGTGGGAATGGGATATTAACCCTTAAGTTGCTCAGCATGCTGTGGCCAGCATCCACACCAAGAGGAGATCCTCAACGCTCCTGTCCTGACATTGTGCAAGTCTTCATCGCAAAAAGCTCAAAAAACTATGGAACCATCCTCACAAAAATACTATGAGCCAAACGAATTAAATCAGTTGTCACGTTTAGCACTCAATCTAGGAGGTAACAGAAGCTGAGAAGAGAAAGGAACATGTAATTTAGGTTGTGTAGTGGATAACTAAACAGCAACTGGAATGCAGGCTGTATCTATTTCCCTTGCCTCTCATGGGTACCACTAAGCTATGTATTATCAAATGCAGCAGGCTAGCTTCGGGAAAAATAAGCATCTCCACTTTTTACCTACACCCTTGCCAGCTCTCTATAGCCATCCACAGCATCTGATGCTAGCAGTGTCCTTTGGGTTTTTAAAGGTAAATTTGGTGAAATATTCTGAGTGGTAAAATTTCCAAGTGTGCCTGAGTGACTCAGAAGCTGAAATCCTATAGCCAGGTCAAGAGTGATTTAGGGCTCCATTTCCCACCGCCTACAGTTTGTGATGGATACAGGTATCTCCTACAGCATCCCGGGTCCAAAAGAGCAATGCCAGGCTGGGGACAGTAAAATGTCCTATGCCAAGGGAAGGCAGCACTTGTCCCACCAGGCAAACGCTGCTCATGATGTCCTCGCACACGGAGGCTGAAAGGTGGCAATGGAGGGGCTCCTGCAGCCTGGGCATTTCAGTGCTCGGAGCCAGCGTGCTGCAAGAGAGCAAGGCTGCAGCATCCCATCCATCGCCACGGAGGAAACAACTGATTCCCTTTTTATTACTATAGGAAGTTGAAGTTCTATCAGCGCAGCAGCGCTTTTATAGCTTTATCTCAAAGCTAATGCTAATTCCCTTGGCTTGACTTCTTACCACGTTAATTAAGTAGCTCTATCAGAAACAGTCAGTTTAAATTGTTTTTCCACAACATTTTTTACAAAATCAAGGTTTGAGAGTTCACCGTGTGACAGGTTGAACTTTGGGATGTAAACGCAGAACTTGCCTGCCTCTCCCCATGTATCTGGATGGGACCCAAGCTTGGTTGGAGCTAAGTGCTGCCAGCTCTTCAGTTTGGCCGGGGAAGGCTCAGAGCACGGGTCGGCGGCAGCCCAGGCCAGCGAGGCGCTCCGTCAGCGGCAGGACAGTCACCCCCGCAGCTCCCAGACCTCTCCAAGCCGCCTCCAAGAGCTCTGCAAACACCAGGAGATCCAAGTGAGCTGTATAGCTTTGAGCAAACAATTGCATGGACACGTACAGCCTGACCGTGTGGCCATAAGGAGTTGATTTGTAAACACCGATTTCCTTCTTTCTTAAAAAGAAACAGCTGCAGGTGTTTGTCAGCAGCTCTCGCAGCGCTGTGCTGTCCTGACTGCCCCAGCTCATCTCGTCTCCCCGAATTTGCTTACCGAGGATGTACCTTGTGCTCTGAACCACGTCGGGAAAGGGACGTCTCCCTCCTCAGATCTGCCTAGGAGACAGATCCAGCACGAACTGATAGAAAATTAGGCTTCAGATGTTAGACCACACTTACTGCGAGTCTTCCCCCGCAGCATGGGGAGCCCCTAGAACCAGCCTGGCTGTTTGCAACCCGAGGGCTCAGGAGCTCCCGCACTCTGACAGGATGGATCCCGCCAGCCCAGCGCTTGTTTGGGATACAGCGGAGAAATACAACTCATTTCCATTTTAATTCCTCAGGAACAGGTTGTATCTTAACCCATCTAATACCACGCATCGGTGCCATCGCTCCAGGCAGGATAGGTGCAGCCCCGGGAGCGGCAGCAGCCTGGCAGCAGATTGAGCCGGGACAAAGCACCAGCAAGCAGCAGCCCTCCTAAAGTCATCAAACGGGGAGCGAGGGCTTGCTGTCACTGCAGCCTTCATCAGAAAGACCTGATGGCCCTTGGCTATGATGATGAGGGCAAGGGAACCACTGATGAAGCATCGCCCTTGGGTGAAGGTGGTGTAAAGTCATACAATGGAACAGCCGTAAACAGCCAAAAGCTGTTACTTATGC
Organism: Cariama cristata; assembly: GCF_000690535.1. Taxonomy (NCBI): domain Eukaryota; kingdom Metazoa; phylum Chordata; class Aves; order Cariamiformes; family Cariamidae; genus Cariama; species Cariama cristata. The sequence continues at coordinate 37,071 of NW_009606537.1, read as the reverse complement.
TTTCCCTGAGGTTCAAATTTATCCCTCCATGGGCACTCAGTATTTTTGTTTTGTTTGGGTTTTTTCCGTCTTTACTTTTTACCTTTCTTTATTTCTTTTTCTCCCGCCTTCCTCCTCCTCTTGCCCACTCCTCGTTCCCTTCGGCCCAGGAGAGCGACGTGCAGGACAGTCAGTATCTCCATCCCACGGTATATTACTCATCCTCATCTGTGTGCTTACATCTCTAGGTATTATTCTGAATTTTGCACTGCTTTAAGTACACAGAGCTGAGGCAAAAAGCAATACAGATGAAAAAAACATATTTCTGTGTATCACCTGAAGGTTTTTTCCCCACTCTGCAGGGGAAATGCCCCTAGTTGAAATTCTCGGAAAACACCGATTTGGGCAAAAAGGTTACATAACATTTGAAGACTGGGATTTGATACTTTGTCTAGTATTTTGTATTATCGTATGATATTAGAGGCCACTCATCATATAATCATTTTCTCAGAGAACACACACAGAAATTTTTTGTCTTTCAAGCTTGAAAAAAAAAAAAAGAGCATTTTTCAATCAAAAAGTTGCAATGTAAGCTTTTGATTAACCCAAACCCAACTGCTTTCAGCACTTCCCAAGGCCATGTATCACAGGGAACAGGAGTGGGCTAAAGCCACCGGTGGCTTTCCTAAAAGCACGGGTGGAAGGGACATCTCGTGTGCCATTGGGAGCAAGCGATGTGTCTGATGGTGCTGTCGGAGGCTCCTCTCAGAGTTGGCATTTCTTTCTGGTCAGAGATATTGTTGCTTTTTTTTTTTTCCCCCGTGCTGTTCAGAAGAAGGGCTGTAAATCCGGGAAGCGCTTTAGGGCTTGATCAAAATCCCATTTAAATCAATGAAAGCTTTCCTACCGACTTCAGCAGGCCAGCCACTGGGGAAATAAGGCAAAACCATCTGCTTTAAAAGGCTGGTGTCCTTAGCAGGCTGTTTCTGATCAATACCAGGAAATAACGTACAACATACGAACCCTTATAGATATGCCTCAGGGTTCATCTATCTGCTGCACAGATAGGTGATAACAAAGGAAAATTAATAGGGGCACCTATTAATTTTGTTTTATTATCACAGATATAGGAGAAAGAAATAAACCACCCATCTCTGATTGATACAATCGTTCTTAGAGAAGTTGGACTTGGAGGAGAAGCGCAGGAGAGGCAAAGCTTCTCCCTCCCAGCCTGATTCCTACCCTGGCCAGCAGAGAAGATGCTCCTGCACTGACTCGTGCTTTCCAGCCGGCACTGCTACCCAACCTTCATCTTCCCTTTCAAGTTGCAGGAAGGCTGGCAGCTGGGATCTGTTCTTCAAAGTGCCCAGGAATATAAAAAAAAATAAAAAAAAAAATAAAAGGAAAGATATTAGAAAGATGTATTGACGGATGCTTCTGGCACTTGAATTGGTAAATAAGTACGGATTTAGGACATGCAAAGGTAAACGTTAGCGTGCCAAGTTATCCGGCTTGCTGCCAGCTACAGAACACTGAATTGGGATCCTGCAATCCAACCTTCCCTCCTGCTGTCAAAAATGGCCCCAGTCCTGCCAAACCAGGCCAGGGAAGCACCTAAGATCACCCCCTCGCATCACCGCAGCTGTCACCCAACATGTCCTTGAGCAGGGCTTGGCTCTGTCCCCAGCAATATACACATTTATGGCCTTTTTTTTCCCACTTCTGACCCAAAACCCCTGGATAGGGATGCTCATGGGGCACTGTGGCCACCCCACCGCAGCCCTTGGGACCTGGGCAGAACCTTTAATTGCCCATATCCTTCATTGGCCCAATACCTGAAGCTCTGCATAGAAGTTTATATTAATTGGCAACAAACAGAATCGACTCTCTGGCTGGAGACTGTTTTGCCACAAAACCCTGGCTTTTACACCCTTCTTGTTCCCCTTTCTGATAAGCAAATATTTAACGCTGCCACCAAGGACAGCGTTGCCTCCACCTCTCTATTTGTGCAGAAAAATGTCACAGCTGAACAAGCGGCTGTGCCGAGACTTGGAGATAATATAATCAGACATAGGACCTGATTACATTACCCTCATTTGTTTCTGGTTTTCCTCCACTATTTCTTCTCTGCGAACTTGTTAAAATACAAGCAAAGCCAACTTAAAGCGATCTGTCCCAGCGAGGTGATGAATAGCGACAACTCAGAAAATTCCCTTCCCATAGTTTTGGTGTTGAGGCTCAGGGATGCTGGCTGGCTTAGGGATGCAGGGGCTCACGCTCTCAGCCCAGTCACAAATATGGGGAAACCGGAGCGCCCCCCGCCCCGGGACAATGGCTAATTGGTAATGGGGTCATTGCTCACTCTGGGCTAACTGTAAGCAGCTTTCAGACTCTGTCCCAACAAAATGGATACTAATTTGACTGGGTGCAATTTTTTTGGTATTAGCAGAAAAATATACAGAGTTTTGAAAAGTTTCCTCTTCGTCTTGAGCGAGCAGAAAGCAACTCCAGGTCAGAAAGCAGGAGCAAGCTATGACTTTTATTTGCCTTCAGTTTTTAGCATACCAGAGCACACCAAGCCCCACGTTTGACCAAGTCCCTTCTGCCAAGGGACGGTTTCCCCGTGCCGCTGTTTCTGCCCGCGACTAAACCAGAGCCCATCTGTACGTGCTTGGAGAGCTGCGGGCACATGGATCAATCCACGGGCATCATGCCGGTGATGTCTCCATTAAAACATGCAAAATTAGCAAAACCTTGAAGCTGAACGGTAAGAAAGCAGGAACCACACGTCCCTTGAAGGACACTAGAGAAGAGTCCCTTGTCCCTAGCCCATTGCCACAAGCTTTGCAGGTCTCAGCATCCCAGGCGGTGGTTTTAGCACGAGAGGCTGAATAAAAGGGTGAGCTCCGTCAAAGCGCGGAAAGTTTCCCTCCTGAAATGGCAGTCTCTGCATTGCAACTGCTGGGTTCCCAGCTCCACTTGTGTCTCTTTTCTTGTCCTTCAGTTATTAGTTGGATAAAAGAGATTTCTGATGGGCAAACTGATGCTTTCACAATCCTCTGCTTTTGTCTCGGTAACAGGGAGAGTCAGTCTCAGCCCAGGTCTCTCTGATTAGCGATCAGCAGGAGATTATTTCCTCCTCCCTGGCACTGTTCTTCACTTGCACCCGAGCAGATCCCCTCTACATTGGGATGAACACCCTGTCCATTTTGGAGAGGAAAGGGAAAAGGCAAAACTTTTCCTCCTTTGCTTCCCCAAATGCATTTTTCTGGGCTAACCTTGAAGTTTATTACAATTTTCTTTTTCTTCAGAGTCAGGCAAGCACAGGACCACTTCATCTGTTTTGCCCGTTTCCCCTGATGTCACTAGCAGAGCTCACCGCTGGGTACCAGGGGGGGTCCCGTGCCCCAGCGACTTCTGCTGTTTCCATTATGGGAGCATTATAAGTTATAAGAGAGACATTTTAATTGCCATTAGTCTGTAACTCAGTACATGTTTTACCCGCTGGGAAGGATTTGGGGAAAGAAAGGTGTCAACACTGCGCTACAAAGAGATGATTAATGCTACGAGCTATTTAAGAAACATTTCCAAAGGGCAGGTGCTGCCGGGCATACCTATCTGCGCTCCAGAGTGTCCGTCCTTGATCTGTGGAGGGGATGTTTTGAGCATCATTAGGCCTTAATGAGCAGCCTGCTCTAATAACCAGCCTGGAACCTCAGGATACACGTTTAATGGGGCAGCAGCTTGGGTGTGCGCCCTTGGAGGGCATGGGTGGGTGTGGGTGGCTTGGCCATCAATGGGGCAGAGCAGACAAAGCTTTCCTCTGCCAAAGAGCAAGACTTGCTGTCTCCTTAAATATCTACCCAGCTCCATATGTGGCTCCTCATGTGGCGGTATCTGCAGGAAAGATCTCCAGGGAGGGTTTTCCTTGACTCGTTCTTGTTCCCTATTGCTTTGCAATATAATGGTTCTCAGTACGTACCTTGCTCTCCAAGCAAGTATGGAGGAAATAATATTTAGTTATCTAAAGTAACTGGAAAGTTTTAGCGGAAACAACTAGAAATGCTAATATTATTGTTTGCCTCATGGGCAGTGGGCAGTGAAGTATTTGAGGTATTAATAAAAACATTAATAATCTCTGTAACACAAAGAGCCTCTGTGATTTAAATCTGCAGAAGAACCAGTGCTGTGCTGCGCTCCTCCCAACAGCCTCCTCCCCTCCCAGAAAGGGTTTTGCTCGTACGCAGGGTCTCAACCAGGAGTGACCCACGGTGCGAGAAGACCTTGGGAGCAAGGTGGGGAGGGAAAGGCAGGCGACTCTGCGACTGCCCTCAGCCCGTTCCAGCCACACAAAAGCTGATCCACTTGGAGGGACCTGGGGGAAGGAGAGAGGAGGAGGGCTCTGAGGGCATTTTGATGTCAGGTGGAAGTGGAGAAATACTGATGTCGGCCATTTCAAAAGTGTGGTGTAGAGGTTATGGGCAACCTGATGGGAAGAGGTGCATGTTCATGAGATTCAGGAGTCCCCAGCCCTTTGCTGGGATGACCAGTTAACTCAGGTGGGAGGGGACCTCCTGCCCCAAGCAGGGTCAGCTACGGGGCTGGACCACGTTGCTTTATCCAGTTGGGTCTTGAACTCCTCCAAGGCTGGAGACAGTGCATCCTCTCTGTCCCACTCATCCCCCCCACGCTGGCTATGTGTGCAGTCCCAGATCTACCGGTGGTCATCACAACCCCACCGCTCCCAGCTCGCTTGGTGCTCGACCTACCGATTTGACAGATGGGAGCTTTCTGCCCATCACTGCAGCATCACCAGCCGTGTGCCACCAGCTGTCCCCAAACTGCCGAGCAGCTCAGGCCACTGTCATCTGAAAAGTCATAAAGTCTAAGGCTTACTCCCTGTCCCATCCCAGGTGTTCCACCTCATGGGACCCTTCACCATCTGCATGGGGTTAAGGAGACGTGCAGAGACGAGCACCTCTGTCCCTGATGCCTAGTGCCTCGGTTCCTCGGGAATCCGTTGCTATTAGCCTTGTTAATCTGCATGGGCAGATGCACTGTTTATCACATCCATCTCATGAGTCTGTCAGTGGGAGTAGGTCACATAATGCAAAATTCCTAATATTGTGACTTGGCTCCTCATGATGCTCTCCAAAATCTGCACGACAGCATGGATGGAAGAGTTTTTTTTTTTTCTCACTTGTGAAACTTGAAGTCTAATATTGTAAAACTCATTTCTCATCAAGAGCTGGAGCCATGGACTGTGATTGCGATGGCATCCCCAAGGATATTTCTTCTTGGACTTCTAATAAGACCCTAGGAAGAGGATTTTACCCCATGATCTCTGCCCGTGTGGGGAAATGCTGGGAGAGGCCAGTCAAAGACTGCCTGGTGCTGCCTTGCTCCATCCCTACGGAAGGCGGGCAGGAGATACGGGCTCTTGACCTGCTTAAATCTGATCTGAAACATCTGCGTGGGCTGGTTTGGTTTTGCCAAAATATTCTCCCTGGACAGAGAGCATCTATGACTGAAGCGGGGCCACTTCTCCGCACGTGCCTGCCTGCAGTACAGTCAGCGGTGGCCCCGCTGAGGCCATCACTGGGAATGCTCAGGGTTTTATGGCTCTTTTTAGAGCTTCGATGCATCAGTTTAAGGAGCTGACTGTCACTGCAGATGCGGCAGCAATGAATTACCAAGGCTGCTCTTCCCGGTGTGGCTTCAGCAGGGACCAGTGGGAGCTGCATCCCAGGAACCACAAGCCCAGACAAACGAGGTGATGGGAGAAGTTCTTTCAATGGAAAAAAATCAGTAGCACAGGTACAACACAGAGGATTTGCAATTCAAAAGAACAGACCCCGGATCATTAAACCAGATTATTGCTATTGATTTCCACGGTGTTTGACATATATACACACCCACACCGTGGAACACCAGGCGGTGGGCAGCTCAAATGCCTCGGAGGGTGTCCCTGCTCCCGCTAAATATTTACTGCTGTTGTTTCCTACAGTAATTATCCTGGCTATTTGCTGATCATAAATTAATTTTCTAATGGAAATGCCGTTACAGGGCACAGTTATTTGAATCCATGTTCTTACCAGGTAGCTCACCAGGGTGGATGCTGAGAGCCATGTCTGGGCTCAAGCACGTAGGGCTGTTCCCACCAGATCCTGCAACTGATGCACGGTGAACAAAATCAATCTGTACCCAACGCTGACTGTTTCACATTGTAATGGTTTTAATTAGTGCGGTTGCCTAGCTTCAGGCACAGTCAGGCTCCTCTCTGGCCAGCCTGCATTTGTTTGATGCCTTCATTACACCTTTCAGTTCCTATGTCAATAACGCAATAATATTTCAATAATAATCTAATGTAATATCCTATAATCTAATAACCTGCATCTCAAAATCTCGTTTAGTGCAGTTTGCTCTGGATTACATCAGCCAGAGAGCAGGAAAACAAACATCTAATCAAAACCTGGATATTTTCCCAAAATATATCTGCAACTTCCACCATGATGGGTAGGGCGTGAGGCAGGAGTTACCGGCTGAGACCATGGCCATTGCTGTGCTGGGACTGTGGCAAATTCCTTCTCGTCTGAACATGGTGGCTTCGGTGAAGGCAAGGAGACCTCCAGCCAGGTGCCTGGTGCAGCCAGGAATTCACCCACACCAGCCCTGCTGGTACCGGCACCGCCTGCCTCCAGCTGTCTGTCTTGAGTGATCTCCGCTGGGCTATTTGGGATTGTCTTTCTTAATAGGGAAATATCCAGTTTTCACCCACTGAAGTCGACAACCAATTAATTTAATGGTGCACAGTCTGTAAATTCTTTGAGCCACAGGTTTGATTCTCATTTCAAAAATGACCATTTTGCAAATCTCTAGGTGTGCAAAATACCCTTGCAGTGAATTTAAATGGGCCACTTTAAGCCCTGTGGCAAGAAGCGGTCTTAACGTAAGTGAAAATCAGGCATTTTGGCCTCATGTGCCTGAAAGGCACACCTCCTACCGTACTGCCAGATCGGTAACACACGTAACAGTGAGGGAAAGAAAATAAGAACATTTATTTCACCACGACTAGTGATGGCCCTAAGGATTTTTAAGTTGTCCTTTCTATTTAAAGAAAGCCTGTGCCTAGGATGCCCTTGGTCCAGCGCTAAGGTATCGTGGATACTGTCAGTTAATCCACCTCCTCAGACTAAAGAGCCATGGCAGGTCTGTGACTGGCTCTAGAGCATCTCCCCCAAAGCCATTCCTGCATCCCTCCACAGCTCTGGTCCCTGGAGCGAGCCACACGCCCGTCGCTGATGGAGAAGCTGGTGCTCACTGGTTCACCTTCAACTGGATTTACTCGCCAGGAACTCAGCAGTGGGGTTTGGAGCTGCCCACCGTTCCCCTTTTTTCCCTTGAGATGTGCAATAGGCTCATCCGCTGCTGTCTGCTGGGCTGCTCTGGCTTTCCCTTCAGAGCGTGGTTGCTCACATCATCAAGCATCTAAAAGCAGAATGAGGATCTTCCCCGTAACTCACCACATTGACCTGCTCATCTAAGAAATTAAATAAAGCAGCTGCATGCTGCAATGCCCTTTACTTGGAGAAAGGTGTCAAGACCCTCCAGCTTTGGAAAAACGTTTTAGCCACCCTCAGTTAAGTTTTGGGTGGGTATTTCCCTGGTTTGTGAGCAGCACTGGGGGTGACACCGGTGCGCAAACCACGCCACCTCCTGGGACCTCCATCCCAATCGCATCAGTCCCCCAGCACTCAGACACCTGCCTGCAAAAGTGGTGGAAAACTTTTCCTGCTAAAAAAAAGGGACATTACTGGTCGAAGAAGACAAGAGAATTTTGAGCAGGTCCTCTCTCCTTACGACTGCTGGCCCTGCTACTGCCATCGGGGTCCAGGTGAGAGCCACCATCCATGGGGACACCATGGCTGCACCCCACCTTGCTTTGTTTCTCGGGGAGGTATTGGTGGGAAAGACGGAAAAGGGGCCATCCCTGGAAGTAAATGTGACATCTTGGTGTTTTGTCCCTTAGCTGGGATCTGAGATCTGCCACCCAGGGCAGGTCTGAACTGTGCCGGTCACCAAACCGCAGGGACCAGTCAACAACTGCAGTGAGTTTAGTTGGGTTAAAATAAAAAGAAATCTGCATGGACTGGCTGATTTGTCACTGGTTTGCAGAAATAAGGCCATCCTAGGATAGAGACAAAACAGGTCTGGTTTTGAGTTACACACAAAACTAATCTCATCTGAAATGTTGCAGGGAAAATGAAGTCATGCCGTTACGGCGTTAGTGGATGCAGGTGGTGTGAACCGCAACCACGGCACTGAGCGATGTCAGACAGTGAGTCCCGTCAGATGCTCTTCCCCTCCCCAAAACCATGAATGAAACCTGGCAGAGGGTTCACCCGAGTCACTGCAGGCATTTCGAAATGCAGATAAGTACTGGTGCGTAATTTGGAGCAATAAAACCTTACAGCAGCGCTAGGAGAGCACAGCTGCCTGCCACATTGCCCCTGCCGGAGGAGTCCTTCGATTTGCTGCTCATCACTCCCTGCAGCAACTCTTCTTTGGAGACAATTAACCCACCGGGGATTTTTTGCCCTGCTTACAACTCTGGTGTTAATTTGGGTTTTGCCCATGAGATGTGGAGCTGGGTAATGGAATGGGCACCAGTTTTCGGGAGGCAGGAGGGCTTCGGGAGGTTCCTTCTGCTCGGACACGGCTCCCTCTGCCACATCACCCAGCCAGGAGCTACGGCCCCGTGTTGTGCCCACGACCTTTGCAGGAGGGCCATACAATTTCAGAGCAGGGAAACAAGGGAGTTTATTGCAAAGCATCACTCAAGCTGTTCTTACGCACTTCAGCAACGTGTTGAATGAATGGAAAAGGTACGTTCTCCATGCGTTAACTAAAACCTGTATTGACTCATGTATAAACCTACCGAGTTTTGATCGTTTTAAGAGAACAGATATGATGATGTGATCAGACACATTTTAAAAAAATTAAGTTCCCCTTTGGAAAATGCAAATGTACTTTCCTGTCCTTAGAGCTTGAAAAATATAAAAAAAGTGTATTTGTAGCTCGTATTTGCTGCCACGTTCCTGGTATGCATCATTATTTATGTGGCAATGAACAGGCAGGAAAAATGCATCTGAGATGAGGTGCAGTGGTGTGCCAACAGCTGCATCAGCTCCACACAGCCATGAATGTGCGTGGGATGGTCCTTCTGGAAAAACATTCTCTCTGATGGTTTCCGTTGCTCTCAGGGGAGGTTTTCCCATCAGCGTCCCCCTTTGCAGTAGTGCAACGTATTGCTGTTGCTGGGATGCTCCAGACCCTCCCTGGTGTCAACGAGCAACGCTGAGATCGGTGCAACCCATCTTGCACCTATAAGCTGGACAAGCAGCTCAAAACCAAGGAAACAAGATAGCACAGGGACAGCCCCAAAGTCCTCTCTCTAACCCAACAGGTGTGATGGTGAGTAGAAATGCAAAGTTTAGAAAAAGGAGTACAAGGTGCAAAGGGACTGGATGTCCTGGCACCAACAGGTCACACTTCTTAGGGTCTCCTTCAGTAATGCCACACAGGCAGGGGTGGGAAAGGCGATGCAATGAGGGAGAGCATCTGGCCAGGTTCTCCCCGAGTGTCAATCAGCAGCGGGTCGTTGAGTGGTGCCATGTTGATTAATACCAGCTGAAAACCAGGCCCGTTTTATTTTATGATACCGTAAACCAGGGACAAATGCCCCAAACCTCAGTAAATACATTGTTGGTTTTATAGAGAAAAATCTGAACCGTGGGCTGGTGTAAATGGGAAATGAAAAATTATTTTGATGCAATTGCTTCTTGGCAAAAATTCCTAAAAGGGAGATAATGCTCATTTTTACATTCAAGGCTGCTTCTCCGAGTTTATATTTTCCCCTCCTTCGCAGACAAACAGCCAAAGGCCAAAGGTGTTGAAGAGGCGATCAGGAGCGGAGCACGCGGGCGGAAAGCTGATGGGCTCCTGTCTGCTCCCGCCGTGTTTGAGGATGCTCGTTTGTCACCTCTCGTCAGACACTCTGCCCGTCACTCTATTATTCATGAGTCGGAAGGGGACAAAAAAAATCATCTCGAGAACTCCTCAGTCAGCTGGGAGATGCTCTGCAAGGACATGAAGTGTGATACCTGAGCCCTTCTAACGGGCACTGTATGCCATGGGGCAGGAATAGGCTGTCCTGGCCATATTCCTCCTAATTGCAGAAGATCTCTTGGGTGATAGTACGGTCAGGATTGTTGATCGTATCCAAAGGTGGACGTGAATGTGGACATTACTATTAACATCCTTTTTTTTTAACAAATAAGTATTTTCATAGCAGATGGGATTCAGCTGTGGGGTAGCTCCACTGCAGTGGTAGGGAAATAGGATTTTTGCAGCAAAGATTCAGATACTTCTGCAAAACAGGAGGGGGTGGGGGGCACTCCTAAAATTTCTTCTCAGTTTGGCCAAATGCTCCATACTCAGCCCTCAACCTCCCCTCCACGTCCTCCCTCTGCCAGTTAGAGGTGACATTAGTGAGGACACTTCTTCATCGCTCCTGAAATAGGCCTGCTGTAAAAACTGATCTTACCGGAGGTAAATGAATCCCTGGGTTAATTAGCACTGCTCCAAGGAGAGGACACGCAGCTGCCAAAGCCCAGGACAGAAATACAGACCCTTGCTGACTTGATGGTGAGTTGGTGGGAAAAGAAGAGAACCTATGGAGATCTGACCTGCGGTGGCCAGGGCAGCTCTGCTGCCCTGAATGAAAGGTTTCCCTTGCAGCCCAGATTTAATTCACATTCCTAGAAACGCTGCCAAGGGGCAGGGTTTTGTCTCAGTTGCAGGGGATGTCTGGAGGTGCCAGGCAGCCCTGCAGCATCCCCAGCCTGCAGACAGCAACCTGCCACCTCTGCAAACCCCGCACTGGTGCTGCCTGACCCCACACATCCCAAATTTCCTTTTTTTTTCCTTTTTTCTCAGCAACGAAAGGAAAAATCACAAACCCCAGCTGAATTCAAGATGCTGATTTTAAACACGACTTACAGAAAATGTCCAAGGCAGTTTTTAAGAAAGCTGCAGAACCTCTGCTAAGGAAATAGATTAATGTCCCTTTCGCACCCTGTAGGTCATACCTTCAAAATGACTTGGTACCCAGGGTTTGCCTTTAGTGTCTGACGCTACGTACTGTTCCACAGTTCAATCTTGCGACTCATAAATCAAATAAAGAAACGTACTGCCTGTTACCTTCCAGGCAAACCGAACCAGCTTTGTTCTCCGTTGCTTCTCCCCGGCTCCCGGGAGCCCTCCACATTTAACCACCTCCAGCTTCACCACCAGCCACGGAACCACCACATGAAATTCCTCTTTATGGAATTATTTTCTGCCGGTTTATTTTTTTAATTCTGCATTTTGCCTGCAGAAGGCAGAGTTTCAGCCGGTACAAAACCAGACCACTGCACCGCTGCCAGCGCAGGCATCTACAGTGCCCAGACGTCCCCAGGAATTCCAGTTTTCCTTCCATCTGGGATAACTTATGGCAACTATGGAGGGATGTTAACTAACATATGGAAAGACAGACATACTTCTGAAATAACGTGTCTCGGTGCGCGAGCAAAAAGTGTTGCTCGTCTTTGAGGAAGGTCCTTCAGTCATGGGACTTCTGCTTGGAGACCTGATCCAGTGGAGGGAGGAAAGGCACATAATCACATTTACCATCTCTTTTTTATCACAGTTTCTCACCAAATTAATATTGATAACATTTCTCTGGATTTTTAATGCAATTTGATGATATTTGGAGACTTTTTCAGTAAGGAAAAAAAGAAGCTGGGGAACGAGATATAAAGAAAAGTGCCTCAAGTTTTTAATTTGGATGACACAAAAGTTTAATCAGAATATTATATTTTCCTTTTGGGGCTGGAGAGTTTCAAACTCCCAAGTTTCGATAGGAAGCCTTTGGAGGTGGAATTCCCCTTTCCCAGCCATTTGGCACAGAGCTACCGAGTCGGCTTTTTCCCCTCTAACTAGAAAAATCTGCTGCAATCTGATATCCCGCGGCCAGAGAGAAGCTTTCGGTTGTGTTCCCAGCCCGTCTGCAGGCAGAAATCCATCTTGTGCAGAGCTGATTGGAAATAAATTAGGAGAAATAACAGATCCTGCAGATCTGTTATAACAGATATCCCACCGAGGGCTGAACCTCCTCCAGCCTGCGACTTCTTCTCCCTCCCTGAGGACAGTTGTATTGAGCAGGGGAGTTGAGAGCATACGGCACCTTGGCCGGGCACGGCTGCGGTTGTCTGTATTTTAAATATAAAGGCATTTCCCTTGCAGAAAGGGCTTCTGTAGCCCAGGGAAACGCAGGATTTTTATAGTTATATTGGGCTGCGCTCGGTGCAGGTACCTACAGATGCAGAATATTTACGAAGAGTTATGGTTAAGAATTTCAGTGTATTATTAAATATATATTATTTATAATAAAAAACGGAAGAGTTTATAATAAAGGAGGCCACGGGGAGTTGTGCAGCTGTGCAGACAAGCTTTTCCCATCACAGGCAAGCTGCTGGCCAAGACCGCAGCCTCGTGGTCCATCTCCCAGCCACCCCCAATAATTTTACCCCAGGTTTCTGCCAGACCATGCCTGTGCTAATTTGGCCATTTCTTTGCTTTTGTGGTAGCCCGTTCCTCGTGGAGGTGTTGTGTTAGCATTCATGTATTTGGATTATCTTCTTATTCCGAATTAAAGGATACTCTGTGCACTATCGAGCGTGACAGCGTATTTATCTTAATTTAAAATCATCGATACGGTTGTTATCCTAGGTCAGACTGTACAAGGAAGCAGAATAACACTTTGGGGAATAGTCAGTATGTTTCTGCTGTGGAGAAACATTACATCCAGCTGTTTTTTTATTTAAAGGCATTTATTTTAGTCTTAAAATATATGCAGGAATCCACTCCTTAGGTATGCGTGTGTCTGGGCTCAGCTGATGCTTGGTCCAAGAATGGACTTGTACCATATGATGGCTGCAGAGCCCTGGGACATCCCTTTGCTGGCACCGCGCGTCCCTCCTCTCCATCTTCTTCCTCTCGCCGGGAGCAACCCTGGCTCCGGGCTGAGGCAATCGCCATGTTTGCGAAGATTTGGTTTGGACATTTAGCAAACGCATCGCCAAATCCCAACTGAACCCCCTGCCTCCACATTCCCACAGCCTTCGGGAGGATTTAGGGGCAACAGGCTAGTGCAGGAGCATCCTCCAGAGCAGAGGTGGGTGCTCTGGAGGTGTTTAGATTCGAGGGTTTGGCCCGGGAGTCTCTTGTCCCCCAGCCAAAGCAGATCCCTGGCTGCCAGCAAGCAGCACTGTCTCACCGTGTCACCCCTTCAAAGCCCTAACCATAACCAAACCGCTCGGCCTGCCCATTGCCAAAGGATGAGCCCCTGCCAGGCAGAGGCGAGCCGAGCCAGGAGAGTTGGCATCCAGCATCCCTGTACCTGCTGAGGAATCCTCCTCTGCTGCCCGCTGCTTTCTGCCCTCTGATCTCTTCCATCGCCACAGCGATTTCAGTTTATTGGGAAAAAAGTCAAGGCTGAGATTCCTCCTTGCCTGACGCTTTGCCCACTGTTGTTTTGGGCTGAATCAAAGGGTTTTCAGAGCCGGGACTATTGTGGCTTGAAAGCCACAGGCTTAAAAATTGAAAGATGCAATTCAGCTGTTGGTATATAAATATGCAGAAATTATAGCTCATTCCTAAACTCAATTGAGCACCATACGATCTGCATTCACTGCAGTCAATTTGGAAAAATTAAAAGCTATTTTGATGGCTGTTTTTACAGTTACTGATTTGTTAATGTGTGTTTTGCAAATGTGATTTTGATTGGCTCATCTTAACTTGCCAAGTGGAAAGCCCTCCTAATGAAGCTAAAAGGAGCGGAGGATTTCATTTACCTTCGCATTTTAATACAGCGATTGGTCTTTATTTTTCCACTCCAGCCTGCACGGAGAGAGAAAGGGGGTTGTGGTGAAACACCCCCCCGGCCGCTGAGCACTTTGGTGTGCCCGAGGGAAAACACTGCTTTACTGGTCCCGTTGTCTGTCACCCAGCGAAGCCTTTTTGGGGGGTGTGCCAAGGTACTGAGCAACAGTGCATTTTGCAAAGGGAAGAGGCCATGGGTACCTGGGGAACTCAGCAGCATCTGCACAGGAGAAGCAAAGCAGCATCCGAGCATTTCCATCACACTGCAGGCACTGGACGTCCCCAGCGAACGTTGCTAGAAGCTGCAGGAGACCACAGACATCCATGTTGTTTCTACTACTGGGGAAATAAAAAGAATCTAAAGACCCAAGAACTATATCACTATTTGTGCATGTCATCTTCTTGATCTCTCAAGGGAAATACTGCAAGAGATGTGCTCCTGTGCGTAGTCAGCCTGGGAACCCAGGTTATGAGTACCATCGTATTAGATACTTTAATTCAATATTAGCTGAATGCTTATATATTGAAAACCACTCATTCCACTGGAGTTGTAAAAATGCTTCTATTGATTTTAAACTTCTACCAAAATTAAAGTACTGGCCACTGTTACAGCATGTAATTTTACTTCTGGAGAGATAAGGAGATTCTGTTCCTCCCTGAAAAGGGAAAACGAGGTGAGGGTCTGTGGGATGCCCCGTGGCTTGGCGATGCACACCACACTGCTTTTCATGGGGGAAGGAGCCATGCAATCAAACGGGACACCCTTCTGCCTTTCCCTCGCCATCCTAAGGCAGCTGTATGTGTCCTCAAGCACTGTCATCAACCACTCACTGGCTTTTTTGTTAGCAAATCAATCGGATCTGTTTTCACATTGAATGGGAAAAGACAAACATTGAACGGACCAAAGCAGCACGACTCAGCCTTATTAACTCACAGCATTTAAGCTGCTTTCAAATAACCAGTGAGTGGAGGTAGGGGATAGGTTTGGTTTACAATTTTTTAATGTAATCACCAGCATCTCCCAAGCCTCAGGCTCTGAGGAGCCTCACACCTCCCTGGCATGCCCTCCCCGCTCCCGGGACTGGACTCTTGATATTTCTTCTACACTGAAGACTAGCCACAACTTGCGATGAAATCTCTGATTGCGTAAAGTAATAAATACTTCCAAATCCTGCTCCTCTGATATGATTTGCTCCTGTGGAAAACACATGAGAAAAAGTAAGTGATCAGTCATCCACTGTCTTAAGCAGAGCTGGCTTTTTAGCTTTCACATCTGGCCACCAAAGCAGTGCCTATTTATCGCCAATAAATTCTTCATTTTTTCTCCAGTCTCAAAAATCAAGCAGTTATTAAGACCCATGGCTCCTAAAACTCAACTCAGGATGCTGCTACAGGAGGAGGAGTAGGAAGGCTGTGCCCTGCTACAGGAGGCTCAGAAAGACAATTATTCAAATTTCTTGGTGGTGATCTCATCTGCACCCAGCTGACTGTGGGAACAAAGAAAACTTTGACAACATCAAGCCCTCCTGCGCACTCCTCCTTCTGCGTGTTTTGTTATCACACACAGCGATCAGATCAACTACGAGGGTGGGTGGCAGGATCTCAAGTTTTTCTAGTCTGACTCGATGGATCCTCAGGTTTATCATGTAGTCCTCTGCTACTGCAGGCACCACATCAAATAGACTCCTTCTCCATCTAAGAACGTAGTCATCCGCTGCCTTGAGCAGAGCCAGCTCCTTAGCTTTCGCAATTGGCCACCAAAACAGTGTCTCGGTCTTTGAAACCTCACCGCTGTAATGGTTTTATTTCAGATCTTGAAGGGTTCCTCCAGTTCCCATTGTGTTCTCCCACTTGTCTATGACTTGAAAAACTTCTTGCCGCTGCCTAATATCTGGCCCTTAAACGTCTTCACAAACAGCAGTCGGATTTTCTCATGCTTACTTTGCAGAGATTTTGGTAGATTAAATGCACCAAGTCTCTCTTGCACTGGCAGAGCTCATTTTTTCTTGAACACACCTGATCAGAGTTGTGTACAACATCTCCAATGAGGGCTAGGGAGATCCTTGTGCATCTTCTGGGAGGTCTTCATCCCCCATGATCTGGCAGAACTCTTCTCCTTAATCATTCTGAACCAATGCACTCCTACTGTAGAGCTCAAGTCTTTGTTGTGAGATCCCAAGTGCATTTTATGTGATTGAATTTCCTCTCCTCTCCATTATTTCAGTCCTCAAGGCCCCCTAGTTATTGATGTTTCCCCTTAAATCTGCTAGCAGCAGATTTTATCAGCAATATCACCTTCCTTTTTTGTTTTTTTTTCCTTATTGTGGTCATTAATGAAAATATCAAACAGTGTTGCTTTGCACATGGATCTTGAAGGAAATGGCTCCATTCCTCCAGTTGTCACCTGTCCCTGCCCAGGTTCTTACCTCCATTTGAAATCCTCTCCTTGTCCCACCTCCTCCCTGTGCCACCGCAACCTGCTTTTACTGAAGTCCAGAAAGATGCAATCTCCTACTTTTCCTTTGTCTAAGAAATCCATTATCTTAGCAAAGTCAGGCTCAATTAACCTTTGTTTCACCTTTGCTCCACTTTCATATCATTTTGCATTTACCTCTGTAACAGTAACGGTTCCTTCCTTCATCCATTTGTTAAAATAAAGTTAGATTAGTCGGCCTTTAATTACCCAATCACCATTTTTCTTAAGTGTTGGTATTACATATGCTATTCCCCAATAAAATGCAGAGCAGTCCTTGGGGCAGGGATCAAACTCTGTAATTCCTCTCTCCCAAATGGGAGTCCAAATCACTAAGACAAACCATACGCACCTTTGCCCTTCAACATAATATGTCTTGTGCTTTCTTAAAGCTTTATTGCTATTAATAGGTCATGAATTAGAGGTAATAACTCTGGGAGCTTCATTAATTTCCTTACTATGTGCGAACGAAAAAGGTGACCTGGATAAACCCACCGTGTTCTGGATATGCTCATCAGTCCTCAGAGACTGAACTTCTATGTTCCTCTTCAGAACGCTGCGTTTCTTCCCCGCAGCTTGGGTGAAAATGCTTCATGAACCTCTTCAACACGGCCTTAAAATACTGCATTTGGAGGAGACCTCCAGCATTAGAACTGATGGAGGAAACAAAAAAAGCCCAGAAGAGCCTCACATATCTCTAGAGAGACATTCAACACGTTCTCCAACGCTTAGCGCCTTGCTTTGAAGTTTAGGAAGAACCACATTTTTTTCCTTCAACTTGTATTTTGTTGTCACCCTCTCCAGGACCTGGACAGGCAGCAGTCCCAGCCACGGGCTGCTGCTGGGTGATTGCTGCTGGATGGGAGGCAGAAAGCCCAAAAATTTCATGACAGACCATTCCTAGGGTGTTAACAAGCAGAGTTTGCATACTTCTGTGGTTTGGACAAGTCCCTGAATGCCTGCATGTGTGTCCCAAAAACAAAACCAAATGCTGAATTTCATGACAAGCTCCAAGTACTGCTTTGATCCTTAGGGAAAAAAAAAAAAATAAAAATTCATTGCTTCACCTTCTGTAGCCCTGCTGTTTCTCAGCAGGTTGCTCAAGGAGCAGATCAACCCTCAGCCAGGTCCTGCTACAGGGACTCTGCTCATTAAGTTGCAAGTTGACATCTACAGTAGACAACTTGATGAAAGTAGGTTAGAGGTATATTTTAGGACACTGTGTGTGTGTAACAGTTATTTTAAAAAGTAGAACTCAGGTTCACAGAAGTGGAGATGTACAAAAGTCAGAAGGAAGCCGGATTTTTCATCCATAACTAAAAAAACCCCAATGCAGTGAACAATGCTGGCACTTACCTTCATCAGTGCCACCCCGCTGCGGTCTCCCTTCCTGAACTCCGCATCTCAGCGGCGTTTGTGCCCGTATGAATTTGGGCTGATTTCGGGCAAGCCAAATGGGATGGCACAGGGAACCTGGGCAGGACCATGCCTGGCCCCCAGCATCACACCTGAAGTGACAGCACCAGAGGACCCTGCATCCCATCCTGGGAGCGCTTTGGGGCTTGTGGGGCTGCAAACACAAGGGCTTTGCTGTTGCTGCAGTCGAGAGGGAGACGCAGAATGGAGCCAGCCAGGTTTTGGAGCAATCCCCGAAAGCACCCTTAGTCCTTCTTCCCCATGACCAGAGCTGTGGCTGCTCTGGGAGGATGATGCTGTGGAGGCAGGAGGAGAAATGGTTTTCCATAGTTCCATATTACACATCCAGGTGTACCTGGCACACACACAAGCAACATGTTGAAGGCTTCAGCGGACTCTGCCCGGAAACCCACAGCCTGTGTCCCACACCGTGGGTTTCTGAAGACACACATGACAAATGACAAAAGGTGGGTTTGACTGCATGCTGCAGGGACCCGATGGGTGGCCTGCTGTGGGGAGGCTAAGTGGTCACAGAGATTACTAAATCTAAAATAAAATTATAATAAAATGCTACATTCCACTTAGCGTCAGGGGAGCAGGATGATGCTGCTCAATTTCATTTCAGAGCATCATCTTTATGTCTCAAAGTAGGAATTTGCTGGGACAGCAAAGGAAACAGGTTTGCTCAGCAGTGTGCCAGGCACAAGGGCAGTCTCCCATCTCAGAGGCATTTGTGGCAACCCGGCCAGCTTTGTTCCAGCTCGACAAGACTCAGAAAAATATTTTGAGGTGGTTTGAAGACCATTGTTGAAATGCTTTTGCACATTTATCGTTGGCAGAAGCCTTTATCAGCAATAGGAGGCTATAAGCGCAGGTTTTCCACTGTCTCAGCAGGAGGCTGGTTCTACTCCGTAGTGCTGGACTAAAACCACCAGCCCATATCCTCACCTGCATGGAGCATTTGCAAAACCTGTAGCTCCGTCTGTCGCAGCCCCAGTGAGCCCAAAGCCTGGTCCCTGCCTCCTTTATCCCCACCGACCTTCCCTCCCCATCCCAAGTGAGATTGAGCCCCCCAGGAGCGCCTAACCTGCTCCATCCCGCCTTCCCCACTCTGGCAATCCTTGGAGTGTTTTTCATCCAACCAACATATATATGTATACATATGTATTTTTTGTAAAACACTTAAATCTCATTTAACTTATTTTCCAGTGCAAAAAAAAGCTTTGTCAGCATTTCTTCCATTACATTTAATGAGGACTCCCCGCCCTAAGTCACCAATTCTCATTTTCTGCCCATATTTTTTTCTCAGGCATCTTCCCTTGCCCTGTGTGCTGCTGTCCTGCCCAGGACCATCTCTCCGCTCCTTCGGTGCTCACTGCCCCGCCCATGCCAGAGATGCCCTCTGAATGTCCTGCAACTATGCTTTAACAGCTCCTCATTAAAGTTTGTGGCTGTTACAACTACCTACAAAAAAGTGGCGTTAAATACAGTAATAAAAAGGCAAACCTATTGGTTTATTGACCCAGCTGCTGCAGGGCAGGGGTCGCTCTGATGGCAATGCTGCGGGACGAGGACCCGACAATGGGCGGTGTCACCCCTTGCACAGGCTCTGCAGGTCCCTGTCCCCTGCGCATCCCTTCCCGGGGAGCTCCACTCTGCAGAGAAAGCCACAGCTTGGGCCAGATTAAGTGCTTGCTAAGTACCCTGAAACCACACAATAAAAATCCCTCTGGAGTGCAGAATATTTATGTTTTATGAGTTCATCATAAAGCTGTTGTGGCGAAGATACCTAACACATGAATAATTTGGCAGTGGATACAAAATACACAATGGGCTGCAGTGAAAGGGAACGACAGAGAATTGGAAATGCATTTTCCTCCTCCACCTCTTGTTTCAGCAGCTTGTTATTTAAAGACAGGAATCAGGGCAGAGCACTCAAATACATGTTTCGCGGACGTTAGATGCAGTTTAAAACGAGCCTCAGCTCAAAGACTGACAAAAGTCAACTGATGGCCCGTGAGGCAACACAGGTCAGACACACAGTTCTGCAAAGTGCTCGCTCAGAGAGGCAGGCAGGTGGGAAATAAAACAGCCAAAGCATTTCCTATCCCACCAAAATGTCTTAAGTCAGGTTGCAGCGCACCTCTGCTGCCCGGGGCAGTGATGCTGATGAGTGCTGGGTACCAAGGAGCTGCGGTGGCTTTGGGGATGCAGGAGCCGGGTCACCGCAGTGCTGGCCCCCCAGCAGGCAGGAGGGCAGGTATATGGCCTGCCAGTAGGCAGGAGGGCAGCTGTATGGCCCCCCAGAAGGCAGGAGGGCAACCCTACACAAATCCAAATGCTAGCCAGCGCTGAGCACAGGCTCCTCTGATATTATACTCCTAAATGATAGGGCGGCAAAAGAAAGCTGAGAGCAGGGTGTTGCGTGAAGGGCATGAAGAGAATGCTTGTGTTGATAGAGGTTGGATGTATATACGTAAATATGTACGTGTAGCATGCCTTACAATTGCTTTGCCCTTGCAAAGGCTTGTCCTGGCAGCCAGCTCGGTCGCTGCTCCCCGTGGCAGGACCAGCCGGCCAGAGCCACCGGGAGGGACCGTCCCCCTCCCACAGCCCGACCCCGGCCGATGCTGACCCACCTACTCCGCTTCACCCGCCCAGCCTGAGCTCTGGTTTCAAGGATTTTCACGCTAGACTGGAATATTCTTTTGCTTGGCTTATTCCGCTTAAAAATGTATTACTTAGGCTGGTAACATTCATACCTTCTTCCTCTGCATCTCACCCAAACGAGGGCTGATTCAGTCCCTAAGTGATGTGCTGAGGCGGGTACAAACCGAAATTTCTTCTGGGACACATTATCTGCAGATGAACACACGTGTGTCTAAATATATCCCCAGCCTTCCCCACTCCCTGCAGCTTTTCTCTTCCTTAGGCACACACACACAACAAGAACTCCTCAGGGTAACAAGACACGTATTTTTAAATATCAGCATGCAGGAGTGGTTCCTGACCAGGAAAAAATCAACAACTATTGTTTTAGCCGTCACTGAATTTGAATATAAAGGTGAGGGTTGTGGAGGCAAACAACAAAAAGCAGTTTCTGGAAGCTGTGGGTGAGTTGCCGACACACCGTGTTAGCCCCATGCCATGCACGCTGGCAGTTCTTCCCCGCAGATCCTCGTGCCCTGGGCACGGGCAGCAAGTCCTGCTGCTCCTGAGAGCCCCAGGTCTTCCTCGTCCCACACTCTCCCCTGTGGATTTACCCCAGAGCACAAATGGGATCCAACTCTGACAGCTAAAAGGTTTTTTCCACTTTATTTCCCCAAATGTACTAAAACTTTTGTTGCCCTTTTTTCCTTCTTCCCTCTTCTTAGCAGACAGACTTGCTCCTGGGCAAAGCCTAGACGCATGGGAGCCCGGAGCCAGAGGGGTACATAGGGCTGGCGTGGGGAGGGTTAAACCATGTCCAGCATTTCGTGGTTCCAGAGTCTTCCCCAGTCCACCAGAACAGCAGTTTCCATGCAGCCAGCAATCCCCACGTGGTAGGTATTTAGCTAAAGATGTTGTTTGGGGGCTAGCTGCATCCATGTGGTTTCTTCATACCAGTTTTGCTGCGTGCAGAGCAAAAGAAAGGCGATGTTTATAGAACCAGGGAGCACAAAGGTTATCATTTTTGTTTGGCTTTTTGTTTTTAAATGCAATACTACTGACCCCATGTTGCTTCTGGAGGCATTACGAAACCTGGCGCCGAGCCTGCAGATTTCCGTTTGGCGTTAATGGTCCGTTCCAAGAAAAAGTGGCTAGGAAGAGTTTCCTGACAAACTATGGGAAAATTTCACACCAAACGCATTGGGAAACAGTCTTCTGCAGCTCGGGGCTGCGCTGCCCATCACATTACATCGCCTGAAA
The DNA here is from genome assembly GCF_000690535.1 of Cariama cristata. Taxonomy (NCBI): domain Eukaryota; kingdom Metazoa; phylum Chordata; class Aves; order Cariamiformes; family Cariamidae; genus Cariama; species Cariama cristata. The sequence continues at coordinate 15,311 of NW_009606537.1, read as the reverse complement.
TGAGACACCGCAACCAACAGCCCCGAATACCACAGGGCTGAGCTAGCTGCCACCGAGGAGAAACAGAACAACAGGATTTTTTCCCAACTACGAGGATGAGAGCAGCACGGCCTTTGCAAAAGATTCAGGGTGTCCCCCGGGGTCACTAAGCCCCTGAAGTCTGAAGGATGCTTACCTGGGAGCATGATGAATACTCTGGCTGTCTCCAGGCAGGTTCCCAGGTCTCAGGTGATGATGTAGCTCTTCGGGATGACACCAGGGAGTGCCACCTGTTTTTATACGCTATTTTGAGTTATATTTAAAGCACTCACCCATGGCTCCAGGCATTTCCACGATAATTTAAAGCGTGCATTAACATCAGTGAGTTTCTCAGCATCCATGCAGGAGAGTCTGTTCCCTGGGCCGTGGGAGGACAGTCAGATGCATGGGGGCATTGCCCTCCAGTACCTGAAGAGCCACGCTATCAGCCGTGTTCCTGGGTAGGTCATTTGTTTTTGTTATTTATTATTAATTATATTATTCAGTAACATTATTCTGAATTGTAGCCCTGCCAAACGCCCTCACACACCATCATCTCTTGATGACAGATGGGTTGGGGATCACGGTAAGGAACAACATCTCTGCCCCTTTGTCCTGGTTTCGACTGGGATAGAGTTAATTTTCTTCCTAGTAGCTGCAAGAGTGTTCTGTTTTGGATTTGGTATGAGAATAATGTTGATACCACACTGATGTTTTTAGTTGTTGCTAAGTAGTGTTTATACTAAGTCAAGGATTTTTCAGCTTCTCATGCCCAGCCAGCAAGAAGGCTGGAAGGGAAAAAGAAGTTGGGAGGGGACACAGCCAGGACAGCTGACCCAAACTAGCCAAAGGGATATTCCATACCATATGATGTCATGCCCAGTACATAAACTGGGGGGGAGTTGGCTGGGAGGGGCACAGATCACTGCTCGGGAACTAACTGGACATCGGGTGGCGAGCGGTGAGCAATTCCATTGTGCATCACTTGTTTTGTATATTCTAATTATTTTATCATTATTACTGTCAATATTATTGCTATTAGTATTATTATCTTCCTTTCTGTCCTATTAAACTGTCCTTACCTCAACCCATGAGTTTTGTGTTTTTTTTTCCCGATTCTCTCCCTCATCCCACCGGGTGTAGGGGGAGTGAGCGAGTGGCCGCGTGGTGCTTAGTTGCCAGCCGGGGTTAAACCACGACACCTTTGCTGCTGTGCTCTGGCAACCACCACCAGCAATGACAGGCTCCAACGATGCCCTCCAAGGATCCCTGTCCCGTAGGATCATCCCTACCCTCGCAGGTGCACCAGGAGAGCTCTCTTCCATGCACAAACCCTGAGGAGGAGCCAAGATGAAGCTGTCAGCTTTGCAGACTCACTAGCAAACAGGAAAGGGTAGCAATGTTTACCAGCTGGTAGGCGAGGATGAGATTCTTCCCAGGAAAAAGGTGTGTGTACCAGCTCTGGTCAGGTACTCGCACAGTCACGAGCTCTGCCTGCCCGTTTCCTGCCACGGCTTTGGAAACCGAATTCATTAGATGTCTGGCCTAAAAAGAGAAGAAATAGCACTTGAGTATCCACTGCCTTTCATTTTCCTTTCCTGGTTCTTGTAACCATGGCAAAGGAGCCTACACTAGCTTGTGAGATGGCATAATTCATGCCAGCCCACATCCATTTTCTGATTAAACCGCTTAACGCAGAGCTGCGTAGTCTTCACATCTTTCCAAGTCTCACCTTAACATTGCCGCTGGGAAAACGTCAGGATTTTGTGCCTGGTCAGAGAAGGGAACATGCTTTGCTCCGGTCCTGTCCCTGCTACTCCCCTCTTCCTCCAGTGCCTGGCGTGTGGCTCATTGACGGGAGGACGGAGATAGTACGGGAAACCCACGCAGGCAGCTGTCAGAAAATGAGCTTACTATAAAAGCAACATATGCTGCACTGAATTACGAGACCTTCAAATCACTACAAGAAGCGCTTAAAATATTCTGGAATTTAATTACAAGACTGTATATGCTTTAAATGTATGAATGTCTAATGCAGACTTGGGCTGTGACAAGGGAAACTCTTCTTCTGCATGCACTTCAAGGGGCTGGACGGGAAAATATTTGGAGGGTGAGGTGGGCCCGTAAGTTGGGATCCATGGAGCCACGTTGCCCTGTTGCTAGCAGCAAAGATGCCACCATGGATGGGTGACATCCTCTGGTGCTCTGTGTCCGGGACTGCCGAGCCAAATGAAGGCATGTTCATAGTCAGAGTGTGTGCGCAAATCTAAATTATCAAAGACATATTAACAGCTGTGAAGTTGTTTGGGTTGAACCCTTTCAAAAATGCCTTTATTCCTAAAAAAGCTTGCATGTACTTGAACAACTCACCCCTTTTCTATGTCACCTGTCCTGATCTCACGTGGTGTTTGTCAGACAGACGAGGGTTCATCCCTGACTAAAATACATTGTTACTATCTTCCACCAAGTTAAATGCTTTGTGTATTGTGCCTACAAAAATGAAGATGTGCTTAACATAACAATGTGGTGGTTAGCTTAATGGCAGGAAGAGAAAACTTAAGAGATGAGAACTAAAGCCCTGCTCTTGCAGAATGTCCCTGAGGAAAGATCCCTGTGTCCAGGATACCCATGAAAGCTACTCACCACCCGAGGTTTCCTGGCAGGCATCCCACTGGCAGATTAGCATCGCAGCAGCTATCCCCGAGATGGGGAACCTGGATGGATATTACAGTGAGTTGTAGTAGATTATTATTATTTTCTTACTTTAATTAACATAGAGAACTCAAATGAGAAAGGAGAGCATGGATATTTTCCAAGCAAAGAAACAATTGTTTGGTAAAGACTTTGACCCACAAGCAGGGATGCAGGATTGGGCTGGAAAACTGATCACCACAAGCCAGAGCATCCTCTCTGTTTGTAAGAGCTGGGAATGGTGCAATATTCCTGTCCATAAACCCACGGAGAGGCCAGGGCATGCCTGCACAGCAAACCTAGGGTTTTCAGGATGTAGAAGAAACCCAGAGCCATCGTTCACAGGTTTGACAAAGGGACACTTGATGGTCTCTTCATACTTTCGATCGGTCAGCATTCCCACTACTGCTTCCCTGCCCAGTGCAGAAGCACGGCTGAGACAGCACCACGCACGCACCTGACCACCAGCCGGAAGGTAAAATTTAGCACAAAGTTATCAACAAGACACTTAGATGACAGCCAGGTCAGAAATGAGCTTTGCAGTATAAATACGGAGACGGAGAACGGCCACGTCATGCCAGGTAACCCAAGCAGTGACTCATGCTTTGCAGCTACGTCACACTCGGGATCTTTCTGAGGAAACGCTTACCGGGAAAAGCAACTGCAACCACTGTATTTAGTTCATTTTAAGGCTGGGGAGAAATCAGGACTACAGCTGGAACGGCTGCTCAGGGCTTGCCAAGGCCTTATCACTTGATCTGATTTCCAAAGCTCTCAGGCTCCTCTTTGGTGTCAGTAAGGTTTGGGAAGAGCTGAGCAGAAATCACAGGCGCATGGCTTTGTCCCTCCGTGTCTCGCCAGCACCACAAGCACCAAATGCAAAACCTTTGCCTCTGGTTTCCCAATCTGAACTGGATGGCACCATGTGCCCAAGAAAACACCGTGGGCAATCCGGTCCCTGCTTTGGGCTCGGGCTGGCACAAACACGGATCTGGCAGAGGACAGGGCTGAAATAGCGACCTGGGGCTGTGCACCTACATCTTGGCTGTGGTCGCTAGCTGTCTTGGTTCTCAGGGGCTAATGCTAGCTTCAACAGCCCCAGGGCTTGTCAGGGTTTGGTGGCACTCAAAGATTAGCTGTGGATACCAAAAGAAGGGGATGGGGTGGTAAAGCCCATAAAACCATCCTGTCCCACACTTCTGGCCAGAGGCTGGGCTCCGGTGCCAGAGGTCGGCAGCGCTTCTGAAGCACCGGGCCCTTGCTAGGGAGAAGGGACTCAGCTAGACTAACAACTGCTTTAATTAAATACAGCAATATCATTAACCCACTGGAGTTCATCAAATTAGTGTTGCAAATGAAAACCGCATTGGCCTCATTTTCATAAGGCAGTTTCAAGAGGGAAAATAGCTTTTTGCTTGTGAAGATGATGTTTGCTTTTCCGATAAAACAAAACCTCTTCTTGTCCCTCTGGAGCTTTGGCTCTGTTCAGTTCTCACCAAAATATTTGTTTTGGCCCTTCCTTGTTTTCAGGGTACCTACAGTGAAGGTAGTTCACGTGATAGGGGATTGCCACAAGAAAACGATGAGAAAGAGGGAGAAATAGGGGACTTTAAAAAAGGACTTTTGGGAGGAGGAGATGCCGGTATCCCTCTTCTAGCACATAAATCATTTCTGCAGTTGAAAATAAACCAGCATCTGTGCAGGTTGGACCGCTGCCATTTATTTTCTTATCTTTCTTGTTTGCTGAAGGGTGACTCAGTGCAAAGCTAACAAGGTGCCCACGGGAGCGCTGCTGGGAATGTGCTGATGTTACCGGCTGTGTGGCAGCCCAAGGGCTTGAGGGCTGGGAGGGGGATTCCCACCTGCCGGAGAGGAAGGAAGAGGAGCGATAGGGATCCCCCCGCTAGCACCCTGGCTCTTAGCCCAGGCCACTTTCCTTGCTTATGTTGCACTTGGGGGGGAGTCACTTAAATAAATAGAAGCATTGCTTCACACGTGAAGGCTGGCATCCCGTCGTCACAGGGGAACGTCCCTGTTCCCAGCGCTCGTCATGGCATCTCGGTGTCCACCGAAAGCTTGGACTTTCCTAGCAAAATCAAACTCTTCTTGTATGTGACTCTTCCGCGAGCCTTTGGACTTGCATGCCCTGCAAGCAGCACAGGGGGATGTCGTGTACCCCAGGGTCTCAGTGCTCCTTGCTGGGATCCCAGGGATTTCTGTCTTCCCCGTGAAATGCTTGGGCTGGCTTATACTCACCAGAGTTTGAGACATTGGGAGTTGCTAGATTTTTATTCCACATCCCTCTTAATCATCCCTGTCATCCCCTCGTGGAAATTCAAGATCATTTTGCAAGGCCGAGTGAGATTAAGGAGCCAGGGAGCATGAGCCTTTAGGTCGAATCGTCTTCAGGGCACAGTGGATCCCAGGAGGTGCTCCTCCATTTTTGGCATTGCAGGGGCATTGCTAAAACCAGCAATCAAGCTTCTCCTACAAAGGGATCCAGAGTAGCCGACAAATTAACCTGGCTCCATCAGCGGCTCCCGGAGATGGCAGTGGAGATGCACGCTCTGTCCCGGGAAGGGACTGGCAGTACGGGAGGGCTCCCATCGGCTCGGCTGGTCCCACGCTGCAGGGCAGAGAGGGCACTTGGCCTTAACCCAGCGATGAAGTAACCCCACGCCTTTGTGAACACTTTGAACAGGGTTTCACAATAAGCAAAGCCAATTTCTCCACCTACAGCCCTGCCAAGCACGGATGCACTCAACTACAGCGTGGGGGCAGCCCCACCATCTCCTGACGACCGTTATCGCCCTGTGCAGCCCCCTCACATCCGCTCGGACCTAGGCACGAGTAGGATTTAATATGAAAAAAATCCCCCCAGTTTTCCCGTAATTACTGTTACGTGATGCCAAGAAACTTCTTCATCAGGAGCTGGTGCTGTGTTGCTGAAAAGCTCTGGCACAGGAGGGAGTAACCTGGTGTTGCCCTGTGACAGACTGTGGTCCCGACCCAGCCGTGCTGGTGGCACTGCCACCCTGGGTGGACATCCCCGGTCTCGGTCTGGGAGCTGCCACCCCCATAAGATGCAGTTCCTTGCTCTCCATGGGGGCTATGCGTTGATGTCCCCAAAATTAACACAACCAGTAAATCCTCCATCGAGGAAATGGGGAATTCTCTGGGCTTGGTTCACTGCAGCTTTCAAACCACCAGGGACGTGAGTCGGCTTGTCTGGTGCAACCGCAAGCTCCAGGTGTGGTTAAACCAGCACTGGGGAAAGGATGCCAGTGTGGCAAATGCCATCTCTCTCCTCGCCCAAGCCCAGGGGACTGGCTGTGTTCGCTGGTACATCGGCTCAACCCTCCAGTGGGTGTGAATCTCACCCCTTAACAGCTGCCATCCTTTCTCTGAAAGCAGCTTGAGCATGCCCCCGTTTTTCCTGGAGCACTGCAGGTTTGCACCACGACCCTCTGGCCCAAGCTTTGCTCCCTGGATGCTCCCTGCTAAGAAGATCTGCTCCCCGGTGCTGGGGGTCAGCTCATTTGGGTTTAGTGTCCCCTTGTCTTGGAGATAAATAGCAAACCACAGCCTGGACGGGCTCCTCGGTAGATCAGGATCCCCAGGGTGGTCATTGCTCCTGTTGGGCTTGGAATGGCTTTGTGGTCATTGCTCCTGTTGGGCTTGGCATGGCTTTGTGCACTCATATGTACCATCCGGCTAAAGAGCTTGTAAATATTATTTTCTTGCTATTGACCGATGATTAAACCCAGCAGTGCTTGACAAAGTCCCATCTTCCCTCCAACAACACAACCTGCCTTCCCGCAGCCTCCACCTAAGGGTAAAAAGCCATCCGCTTTTGTTCACCTGTCTCAGGTTCCTCGTCAGGGCCAGGCCCTTTGGGCTGAAGGTCATTTGATCATCACCGTTAAGCTTTTTGGGGTTGAAGCATGGTTTCTTGAGGCAATCCTGACATTTTGGATCAACACGGTTGGGTTGAACCTACCAGACAGCAGGAGGGCAGCAGGGCTGGGGGAAGCAGCTTTGGGCAGGGTGGGCTCCTGTTGGCAGCACCTAGGGACCGGGCAGGGAGACAGCAGAGGCACCCACCACGTCTGCCAGCCAAACCCCAGGCTCCCAAGAGGCACCAGAGCTCTTTCAGAGGCGACGACAATGGGTTTGCCCTCCTGGTGTCCTTGCGAGCCTGGGACTTGCTACAAGCCTCAGATAAGGAAAGAGGCACAGAGACCTGAACTGGCTTGCCCCAGGTCCTGCTGGAAAACTGGCAGAGGAACCAGGAACAGAGTAAGTCTCTTTTGTACTTGGAACAGAAGATTCCAGAAACTTTAGAATTTACCTATTTTAGTGTCTAAAATTAGCTTTTAATTATTGTCAGCGCATTACCCGCTCTGTCACACTCATTTTGGTAGGAGAAAACTGTTGTAAGCACATCCTTCTCACTCCCTATGTAACATACTTCCAAAGCTCGGTTCCAAATTCCCTTTTTTTTGGAGTGGATTTACCATCCATACCCTGATGATTTTCACAGGGATGAAATTGTGGAGCAGTGCTGTGACTCTGGCCCCAAGCACCCAAGCAGGGATGCTGACCCCACACAGGCATCCCATTCCCACCAGGAATATCCCCTCAAACTCCCACACCATGGCATGAAGAAGCTCGGCTGCTGGATAATCCTCTCTCCCTATCATTATTTATTAAGCAGGAGGTCAGAAGAGATTTCTGTGCCAGATGTCCCCCCAGAGCTGTGAAAACTATGGGCCGCTCCAATTAATTTGGAAAATACAGCAGGAGAAAAAATATATCAGCATCAAGGGAACCAGACCCAGCTTCTGCATGTATCTTTCCTTATGAGAGGTTATTATATACTTATAATTAATTGTTGTCTCATGGCAGAAAAGGTTTGACTTGCACGGGCAAGTCGGAGGGAGGGAGGAAGACCTGGGATGGGAAGCAGATACGTGGGAGGATGCAGCATTCTTTTCCCACGTTGAGGAGCAGCAGGACATGTAAGTTCAGCTCTGGAATTTTGCTCCTTACCTTTTATGGTGAAAAAATGAGGCTTTCCTTTGATTTTGCAAATACATGTTCCAGCTGAAATCCAACCTGTGTGTTAATACCCAGCACAGCATGTGCAGCCGCACACCTGGATGTGCTGAGCACGGGCTTATGCAAAAGGGAAAGCACAGCTCTAGGCTCCTAAAGGCTCCCAGACCGCTCCGTGCAGGCTGATGTCATGGTTCTATCTGAGGACAGGATTTGGTTCTTACTGCTCAGTCTTGCCTTCAATACGAAATAACTAAGCTAAGTAATTAATTTTTAATGCATCCGATATAGGCAGTGAGAGTTCGGGAGTGATTTACGCTCACTCCTGCTGCCGCTGCCAGTCTGTTCGTGGACCTGGAGAGGGAAGGGGGAATCTTGCAGCAATGCCTGAGCCCCGCACCGAGCCCCGCTCTCCCAGGGCCACCCAGAGCAATGCAGACAAACCCGGCGACACTTGCCAGGGGCTCTCAAAGCCCCCGACTCCTCGTCTTGCCGGCATGGAGCCCACACGCTGCTTTGCGGGGTTTGGAGGTGAAGGGATGGAGCAGCGACGTCCTGCAGGTTCCCTCCAACCCTTCTTTTACGATACACAACATCACACCAAGCGTCAAACAAAGTGAAGCCGCTCCAGAAGCCCTTGCTTTCTGTAACCTTCCTCTAAAACTCGTTTTATTTAGTAAACAGCAGTGTAGGAAGAAGAGATTTAAAACTTTGAATCATTCATTCGAAAACACCGAACTACAAAACCAAATACAAAATGCGTTACAAGACCAGTTAGTCTTTTCTGAGTCATTTAATTAGAGCCACTAACTTTCCCTGTCTATGGAAATCTCAGGGTGGGAAGTGTGTGAAACCTGCTGCAACCAACACTTGCCTAATTAGCCTCGCATTTGCTTCTCTCTGAAGGGAGTCAAAGCGTGTGTGATCCACAGACGCTCATGCTTTTTCAGCCTAATCTGGTTTAGGAGCTGCCGAGGTGGGACAGGTTCTCGCCACGGGGTGGGATGGCAGTGGCAGCTGTGGGACCCCCAGCCTGCTGCCCACCACCATCCATCCTTTCATCTGCACTGGTGCTTTCTGAGCTCCAGGTCCTGGAAATGCTGCAGAGAGAGGCCAGGCGCTGGGGCTGGGCATGTTGCATCCCTCCACGCATCACTATGGCATCTTGAAGCAAGCAAAGAAATGAAGCAAAACTCTGCATTTCATCTTCCCAGCTGCAGTCAGCGTGGGTGAAAATCAAGGCCATGGTCACCATGACCCAGAAATGTCCTGTTTGACCTAGGGGCTTGGTTTAAATCTCATTTTTGCATTGCAGCTCTGGTCTGCAGCCTCACTCAAACAGCCCTGGGGAACAGCTCCTCCTGAAGCAGTAACCCCTCGGTGCCGACAGCCGCGGCCAGGCAGGAGCTGCCTTGAAAATTTTAGTTAATTAGAAATTGGGGGCAAGGACTAGCTCTAGCAGCTTTTGCTTTTCCAGCCATTGGCTAGGAGGAAGTTTAATAAGGCTGAACGTTTGCTATTCTTATATTGGACCAGAGATTTAGATGCCTGATTCCCATGGATGCCCTTTGCATCTCCCAAAACCCCGCATGGCACTGCAAAACACACCGCTCACCGCTGCTTCTTGCAGAGGATTTCTCCTCTCTGCTGTTTGCTTTACAAAAGCGCCGGGCTCCGTAAGTGCAAACTCCATCACTTGCCAGTTGTCGCTGCTCGGGGCAAGCTGGCGGGTGGGTTACCCGCATGGGTGCCCCCGGCCATCCTGCTGTTTTTTTCTACTGCTTTCCTCTCTGAAATTCCTGAGGTTTTTCTGCAGATGAGAGCCAGATTAATCACAGCCTGGCACTAGTCACCCACAAGGCTAAAGCTACCAGCCTCCCAAGCCTAACAAGCGGTGAAATTCAGCTCAGAACTCAGCCCTGCGACTTTATGGTGGGAAAGAACATGCCTATGGGACAGAAAATAACAATAAAAATCAATGCCGAAGCGTGTTAAGAGTTTCAAATGGCACTGAAAAAATGTTTGCTATGTTTCTGAAGGTCTGTGCTGCTGCCCGGGACGCTGCTGTTACTCATTCACATGGGCAAGAATTACAAGTATGTCTGTGCAGCCAGAAAAGCTTTGGTTCACCGAATATTTGAGGCTTGGTGTGGTATGAAGGGGTGGGGAGCATGACTCCAGCCGGCAGCAGTTCAAGGAGAGGAGAAACAGTTTTAAGTTCCTCGGGACAACTAAACCGCCTTGGTGGTACTGCGGCCAAAAAAGAAAAAAACCCATTCATTATTTGCCGAGCTTTTTCTGCTCTTCAGCAATAATTTAAAGCCGCTTTGCCTTCAGGGAAGCTCGGTGAAGTGCAGCGTTCACAGGAATGGGTAAGGACATGCAGTACTGACCTAATCCACTTCACTCTGCCCTGGAAGCTGTTCCCAGCATCTGCCTTTGGCCCCCAGCACCCGCTGGGATAGGCCAGAGCTGGGTGAGAATTGGGGATTGCACAATTTCCCTTGCTTATTCCACTCCAAAGTGGGATTAAAGAAAAAATATTTCAAAATTCCCTGTGAAATGAAATCTATCCTTTGACTCAAGTCAAAATGTTCAAGTTTACACATTTCCAGAAAATATAGTATAAACAAACCTTGGTTAAATCCGAACGGTGCAACCTTAGCAGAAAGCTTCTTATCAGAAAGTTTCTAATACCAAATTTCACTGAAATTGAAGCGGCTCTGCAAAACATGTTGCCTTCAGCGTATCAATATTTCTGATGGAAAACCATTCTGTCAGAAAATTTTAATCCAGCTCTAGGCTAGAATTTTATACCAAATAGTTTTACTGTCTCCCCAGCAACTGGCTCTGCTGATCCTCTATAACGAATTTCCATAATTAACCTCCAGGAACTGAAAATGAAATCTTTTTGTCTGCAGGGTATTCTCAAACAATGTCTAGAAATCATTTCACTCTGAGCCAAAGCACAATAAATTCAATAGGATTTTCTCCACAAATTTCAATGGAACTTCAGATTAGCCCGGTTCGGATCAGAGTTTAGATTCAGATCAATTCAATACAACTCTGGCTGTTTCTTCAAATTCGGATGGGGCTTTGAGAAAATAAATCTCAAAACAATTCTTCCCTTTTGCTGAAATTCAATCCTATATTGTCATCCAGATTAAGAGCTCGTGCTCTTTGATGTCTGTGGATAGAAGTACTTCCTAAGATGTTTGTGCTGATGTTGTATGAGTGAGGAATGCACAACAACATTAGGAATTCAGACAAAATACCAAAGTTAAAGCTGTGCGCCCTGAATGCTGATTTTTTGACTTCTCACACGCGTTCTTGCTCACTGGAGGCTGTTCCCTATACCATCCTATAGCAGGAAACGTCCTTGAGCTGCACGTGTTTTCATGGATGGCAGAACACCCCTAACTTGCAATTTGCTCTCACCGCGAGCACTGACAAATCATACATAATGTAACAGCAAAGCAGCTAACGTCAGATTTGCATGAGATACTTTACTGTGTTTATCCAGGAGTTTTCCTGGTTTAGATGTATTTACCCAAGAGGAGTAAGTTTTGCTTCAGGGAAGTTTTGATTTGAGGCAATTCCCCAGCTGGTGGGATAAGAAGGTCAAGCAGCCATCAGTCACAGGAAGAGCGTATCTGAACGCCAACCCCTTCCCTTTGCAAGATACCATTTCTCTAGGTCCTAATAGATAGGTTTTCCTATTCTCAAAACATCAAGCTTTTCCAGAGACAGAATTAAGACGTATGTGTGAATAATCCACATAATTTTCGTAGCTTCTACAGAGCCTCCGTAGCTGGGTGGTGCGTTGGGAAGAGAGTAAACGCGGGAAAAAGATGATCACCTCCTGCATGTCCTCTTTTCACTGGCGCTGCCACAGACCCCCATGTGCGTTGCTGGAGACATCACTTAACCCCCGTATTGATCCCTCTGTAAACGGGAGAGGACACCACACCTGCCATCCCGCGGGTGCTGGGTCAACAAACGCCTGCGGACGGGGCCCGGGAGCAGACGTGCTGCCGAGCCGCAGGCGCTGCACAACAGGGCACCAGCCTTGCAGGAGAGAGGGGATTCCCACCCGCGTGGGGGGAATTGCACTACAGTCAGTACTTTAAAATACCTTGTCCTCTGTCTTAATATCCTACCTTAACTATCAAAGGGGTTTAAAATCAATTTACGGTGCTTGTAACTCTGTTAAAGCATTGCCCTCAGCTCCTGAAACTTGGAGTAGCTGAGCTTAATTTCCCATCCAAGTCTTCGCACTCAACGACCTGGCTGTCAGGTGAGGGAGAGGCACCGATGTCTTGAACTAATTTCACAAATTTATGTAATTCTTTCTCGGTAGTGTAGTCATGACCAGTTTTCCAAATGCCGAAATACAGATTATAAGAGTGCCAAGCTTCATTTTGTTTTCAGTTCACAGGTAATTAGCATTTATTTTCACGACTGCCATTGTTCCTGCATATTACTACACCGACATCACGAAACAGGAGATGCTCATTCTCATCCTACCATCATCAATTTTAAATCCTCATTGGAACAGAAAAAAATTCGGTTTTGGTTTTGACAGCCGAAGTTCTGTTTTTTATTCCCTATGCAGACAATGTGAGGCAGTGCTTTCTGATTTTAAGTCCTAACCCCTCATGGCTACACACGAAAGTAGCAGGAGCTCTGTTTTAAACATCTGCGGTGCTGCATAACGTTAAGTATTGGGAATGAACCGAGGCTCAACCAGAATTAGCGGGTACTTGTGACCTTACTGCTTCTCATCTGTCAAACAGGCCGCCTCAGATCATGTCATCTCATAAGGTAGCGGCGAAAAATAATTTCTTTTCATCCGTTAAGAACTCAAATATGACATTGATAAGTCCCATAGAAGAGATAACAAACGGGTACGTGTTCAGAAGAAGGTTTTGAATAGCATCCCTAAATGAGGCATGGATTACATGCTGGCCTGTGAGAAGTACAGATGTTTCTGAATAGCTGCTCGTTAAGGTGACAATATCGCTCTGTGGGCTGAATAGGTTCTCGGGAAAAAATAATACGTGATTGTGAAATTAATGACTAGCACCGCATACTCACAAGGGAGCCCACGTTTCCAACACACAGGAAATACGCATTTCCTAATACACAAGTGTTTGACCTTAAACCTTAATAATGTTCTTCTAATGTACGTCCCACTTAGCTACACACACACACATGCAGAAAGGAGGAGGGGATGGGATGTGTAAGGTTCATGTTTTATGTATATTGTTTAATACTTTCTACAGATGCTTTGGTAGTTGGCATTGCAGGGAGAAATATTCTGATGGCAATTTTAGATTTAAATCGTCAAGTAGTCATTCTGATACTAAAAGCACTTGTTCTTGCTTGTTTTATTATACTCATAGAAAGTGTTCAGGCAGACTACTTGTGAGAGGAGGAAAATGTATTTTGATATTCCCATAAAATCTTATGCTAGATAAGTAGTCATTACCACAGATAATACTGGATTGTATATATGTTATTAATATAGGCATAATGCTTTCTTGGATGGAAAGCAGAGAAACTGTGAAAGTCTAGAAAGGAACCAGGTCTGAAGAAAAACGGGGAATTTGAACCAAGCAAAGCAAGAAACTCTGCCTTATAAATCAAAATCCAGGCTGTGTGTGAAAAATACCGATGGAAATGTTAAGCCCCACTGTGTTATCCCGCTAGTTATCAAGATATGGGAAAAGGCATTAAACTTAAGAGTATGACATGAATAATAGTTTTACGGAGATTAACATATCTGGAACAGCTTCCCCAAGGAATGACAACAAGCAGGCAGTTTCGGAGCAGGCAGGGGTGTCTTGAAGCTTATTGATTGTCACAAGTGCCCAAAGCACTGCAGGGCACTCTGAAAGCCCTGGGATTTAGCTAGGTGATGCTGGCAGCCTCTGGACCATAAGAGCAAACAAAGCATGTAAACACAATACTACTGGGAAGCATGCTGTTGGAAGCTCTGGGGTCACGATGAGTAAGCGTTTCGTGTGCGTTAAAGTTTCCACATTCCTAACATAGCCGGATGCAGGCGAATTTTCCATGTGAGCTGTGTGAGGGAGCCATCTCCCCCAGCCCTGGTGTGCCGTGCCCAGGAACACCGATTCCTCCTCCGACCACCCTTGGTCCTGGCCAAGCCAAGCCACCACCAAGGAACGAGCAGCATCAGCGCCTGCTTTGGTGCATCTTGCCTCCATCTGTATGGAGGTGATGGATGAACTGATAGGGAGCAGATGTTCATACCCAGCTCCCATTCAGGATTAACAAAGAGCTCTTTCAACCTCATCTTCTTCTCTCCTTATATTTGACAGATATGCCTCAGTTGCTATGTTGGACTTGCAAAGAATACTGAGCCAGAGCTGAACCTCCAGAGCTCTATCCCACCTGCATCTGGCCGTGAGGCTGCCATGTGTTCCAGTGTGGAGCAAAAGGGAATGAAGAAACATGATTTTCGGCACTCTGGAGAAGATATGAGAGCATTTACACAACTGTATTTTTCCAGACGTAGCTCCTGTTCAAATATACACAGTTAAAGAAAAGAGAGAGACCCAACTTGCTGTGAGCAATAAGTTTCTTCACTGCTTATTCACTGTTCTCCCGTTCCACTGTATGTCCAAGAGCTGAAGCCGTCTTGGTGGACAGCAGGGATGGATGGAGCAGGCACAGTAGCTGAGCTGAGACTAGCTTTTAATTTAAAGAAAAAAAACAGAGACATGAAAAGCTGTCCAGTCCAACTTTTCAGTAAGGCCTTACAAATAATGCACACACTGCAAATTTTAGTGTTTTGCTTATGATTTCCAAGTTCAAATTCTTTGGAAAATTCATTAGAGCTGAGTAATTTGCCCAGCTAAAGATGTGACACATCGGAACAAAATCAAGAGTATTAGCACTGAATTTTGAAATGTCATGCTTGGGATTCTCTTGTCTGTGTCACTGGGTTCAAACATGCACGAGGTAGTAGAGCCTTCCCGTTCAAGATGTTGTAAAACTTTAAAAACTTTATTGATTGCTCACGTTTCAGCTTAGAACTGACACGGAGCTAGTTCGTGACCTGAATGACTCACTCGAAGGATAAGACCAAGACCCCACCTTCACGAAGGCCAACCCCGTCTTTGGCAGCGCTAGGCAAAGCTGGCACTCGAGGGCTG
>NW_009606537.1:0-326 GCF_000690535.1 Cariama cristata | reverse complement strand
TGCCTGCCGGCAGCCCCTTTCCGAGCGTGTCCGTCTGCCTGCCACGCCGAGCCATACGGGAGAGGCGAGGAGCACTTGACGGAGAAGCGTGCTACCAACCGCTTACAAACCGCCCCTTGTTCGGGGCTGTCGCTTCAGGAAAGATTTACCCCGCACCATTACAGACTCGCTGTTTCAGTCAGAGCAGCGTTCAGTCCTCTGGTGAACGTAAGCCATTACCCAGTTTTGCTTGGTTTTGTGTGGAAGCTAAAAAAAAAGGAGCACGTTAATGGCGGGGATGTTTTTTTCAGATCCCGACGCACTCCTTGTGACCGTGTTTTTGAGTG
>NW_009606536.1:0-4911 GCF_000690535.1 Cariama cristata | reverse complement strand
AAAAAATACATATTTGATCAATCCTGATGCTGCTTATCTGTTCTCCCTGACAATTACCACTAGAACACAACATAATCCATGGGTGGCTGCTCATGAAGTTCATCTCCACCGTAACATAAGAGCGGCCACTTACTACGATTTGTCTACAATATAAAGCTGTTAACCACAGTAGCACGAGTTACGTGGCACACAGCCGAGCACTGGAAAAAACATGTTTACTTTACCGATGGAAGTGTTGGTTAGTAAAGCACACTCATCCTTCAGAATCAAGATGGACAGATATATATGTGTACATAAAAGATGTGTGATATCTTTGTAAAATTAACAAATTACCTGAACTCTGGCACAATCAACTAGAATCTAAAAATCTTTCTTTTGTAAGTGCTCAGCTCTAGTACAGCTACAAACAGTGGGAGGTACGCAAGCACCCAAGTCCAGCCCAAGTACGCAGGTTTAGATTACTTGACTGAAGTCAAGTTTTCTAATTACACAACTCCAAATGTTTTCTATTTGTACGAGGCAAAACAAAAAAAGGTAACACAGGAACTCAAGTCTCTCTGGCCAGAGCAGAGTATAGTAACTCTGTACAAAATCTACTAAAGCTTTTCTAAAGAGGGGCTGGAGACTGTTTTCTGTGTTTGATATTCTGAGAACTAGTGGTAGGGTACACCATCTCACCACCTCACTCTGATCACTGAATATTTCCCTGGAAATAGAAGTACTCGGGAGGCCATCACACGCAGTCATCAGTTGTAAGAACGTTTCCAACACTGCACATGCTCCTACAACAATGTGCCTCTGCAGAGAGGTCACAAGGAGGAGGATAAAATCTGTAATTTCATTATCTGCTATTAATTTCTTGCAAAGAATTTTCAAAAAAAGTATCTGCCTTTCTACATTGAGGCATTGTTTTCACTGAGTTTTTACAGAATAAAAAAAAAAAAAGAAAAAAAAGGAGAGGTCACCTGGTTCTTAAAGTCATGAGACAGCCTTTTTGGTCTAGTTTCAATAGGTAACAATTGACAAGAACCTTTATAGCCTTTATCCAGACTAATACATTTAAAAAGCTAATCCTCTATCGCCCCTTCATGCCTCACAATTGAAAAGATTTTACTCAACATATCCACCAAAAATGTGCTACAGTACATCCCCCTCTATGCCCCAGGATGTAGGAGTACTTCAAGCTACTGCAGATACAGCTATATATTGCAAGGTACTATTTTAACTGTACAAATACCCCACTTGAAAGGAAAAGCAGCAAAAGCGACTGCTGTTATTCAGAGCTGAATGAAAATGCATCACTGAGATGTTTTATCAGCAGATGCTTTTGCATCTGTGGATGTTGCTTTTTCAAGATGCTTCTTCCTCTCAAGTGCTAGTGGGGAAACCATGCATTTGCTCAGCAAGGGATAAGATCAGAAAAAAATATTCAGAAAACTGAAGAGGGGGGGGTGTTTGTTTTTGTCCTTTTTGTAAAGGAAGTTTTTATTTGTTATTTTATCTGCTTCTAATTAAAAATGGGTTCCCAACCAGGTCTGATACTGACTTTTTTTTTTTTTTGGTAGTGTCCTAACTCCCAAAGAAGAAATATTGGCCAGAACTACCAATGACATGGTTTGTTTAAAAATCATAGGACCCGAAGGAAACAACTAACACACCAAACTACTTTTAACAGCTGGTAAATCTGTGCTATTACACAGCAACATTCTCATTGGCAAAGTACTGAATATCCCTATTCAAACAGGCGAGCATATGAGTAGTTTCTTTTTAACTCAAATGTCATGAAAATAGAACAATTAAATGCTTAAAATCTAGTGCATGCAAAATCAGGGCACTTCTGAATAGAAAACGTATCCATGACAAAATTAAAAAACCTTTTATTACCTGAGCTGCTCATCTGTAAAACCAAGGATTTCACAACAATAGGATTTCTGACCCTACTAAATTAATAACAAGCCAAATCTCAGTGTAAATGAAAAGAACAAATAAAACTGATCTCACCCATGCAAAAGAACTAGAAAGTCCTGCTGAGATACAGCCTTGACTTTTGTTACAAATGGGAACTGTAAGGAATCTACCTCAAAACATTTCTGGGATTACATTACAACCCATCAGTCAATTCTATGTAGTGGTACCGCAAGGTAAAATCCCAGTAGTCTTTTCTCCTTACAACAAAATATACGGTATTTTGGTAGCTCCTGGAAGAAAACCAGAAAAGCCCTCCTAAATCATCTCCTCCTCTTTTTCTTCCTTGAAAAACACAGAAACAACCTCCCCAAAACCTCACTCATCATCAGGAAGCAAATTCCCGTCCAAGCCCTCCCGAATGTCTGAAGGGAACCTCCTCTCTGAGATGCGGTAACCTTTTCACTGGAAAGGGTAAGCCAGAAAGACAGATTTCAATAGTTGGTAACGGGTGGCTGCTGAGCACAAAGGACAGACTCCCCCACAACAAACACACGCTCGGTGCAACAGCAACCAGCACGTGACAATGCACTCATATTTCTATGCAAAATACTTGGATATGGGTGGCACAGCATGTAACTGACACCAAAACGAATTTGCTAAGTGTGAAAATTACGATTTCAAGATTTGATTCAAGAACTAACATAAGCACATGCTTAGGACCCACCACCAAAGAGCGTCCAAGAAAGCAGTAGGGGCAAGCTTACTGAACAAGGATGTAGATGTCTCTAGGACACTTACCACGGCATTATACTCTCCTAGATTGTTTTTACAGCACCATCACCATTGTATCTATGTCCTTTTCCACTATATAGTAAACAATGATTAAATTTGCCACTAGTAGTTTCACCTCTACATCTCCACAATAAGCAGAGTTCATCTTTTTAGAGGGATGACCTTGGATCAACAGCAATAGAGAAGCAAATAGTAATTAAACTCATTCTGAGCATACATTTCTTGTATAATCATGCCAAAGAACAAGAAAAAGTTATTCATCAATTGAGTTCAGAGGCTGCGAGCAGGGGAAAAGGAAATAAGTGCCCAATTTCTGTTGACTTTTAATGGAGGTTTAGTGCCTATTTCTACAGATGCCTTTGAAAAATATTTCCTCCAGATAATTTACCAAACAGTACTAAATCAATTCTGAAATTGGAAATAAATGGCAACAATAATTTCTGAAACATTCAATAATATCTTTGATCAATGATAACATAGCCATCTCTATAGACATCACACAATATAAAAATGGTCACTCAACATCATTATTTTCAGGTCTGAATTGCAAAAATATTTCTATGCTTGTTTTTAAAAAGCTGGTTCCTTTCCAGTGCACAGTTCAGATGAAATGCCAGGGAAAATTAAAGACCTCAAAGACCTTGTGAACATATGAACAGTTGCACCGCCAGGCATAATTGTTTTCTGATGCATAGCTGGCTGCCATTTAGCACATGCCTGGGTGGAAAAGGTCACTATTTAAAAAAAACAAAACAAAACAAATTCTTCACATCTTCCATTAAAGCAAGCAGCCTGTATGCTAGCCCTAACAGCACAGCAACGCGGCACAGTATTAATGCATTATTTTCTGAAGCAAGTTGCTTTCAGTTTCACCACACACAGTTGTTCTTAAAATGCGAAGATAGTAATTAACCAAATCATGCATGACAAGAAAACCAATACCAGAACAAACAGTTGTAAGTTATTCCTGACCATTAATCAACCACGTCCTTATTCAATTTCAATAACAGCTGATCTAGTAAAAATGTCAATTTACAAATCATCACCCCATCACTTAACTTCAGCTCATTTTAAAGCCCAGAAGAATAGGCAAGAACCTGTTTCACCGGATAACCTTGAAAACTGGTCAGTTTAAAATGAGGGAAATTTAGTTATACAAAGTAACACATAAATTTCTCACAAGTTTGGGAACAGGTTATAGGTCGCCTGTAAAGGAAAAGGTGGGCCTGTTGTCACCCAATTGTTTTGGGCAAGTTGAGACTCAGCGATAACCTACATATAACCATACTGTTATATATGAGAGATATATATATAACTCTCATCACAAAGGCTTTTAATGTAGAGACTGATATAAAATGTAAGGATCATAGGAAAAAAGAAATCTTTATTGAGGGAAGGAAGGAAGGTAGGTAGGTTTTGACCTCAGTGAAGCAAGAAGTTATTTCCTAACCAGTTAAGTGGAAGAGATGACTCCTACTAAAATAAAGCAGCATTCACACATTTACAGAAGAGGAACAACTTGCACTCTGGGATAGAGAAAGTCACCCTGTCTCATCTCCGTAAGAAGAGAATTTGACGCGCTTTGGAAAGAAAAATTAATCTCACTTCTGTCCAAGTCTGCCTATAATTTTGTCAAGTACTTCGTTTTGTCTCCGTTAAGTTCTGGCCACTGTTTCTTTGAAAAACTTGGGATGCTGGAGCCATCATTTAACAGAAGAGGGTTACTATGCCTATGCTGTTGCAGTGAAAAGATGCTCAAGCCACACGCACATATGCCTGTCCCAAAACTGTTTTCCTGATCTTCCGCTAACCCTCCTGCTTGTGCCAAGGCAACACAGCTTAGCAAGACATCTAATGTAAATGTAGAGATAATAAAGTGTCTGATGCACTCAGAAGTAGAGGAGATAATTTGTGACACAAACTGGAAAAAGGGACAACGTGACTGGGACTGAAAACTGATGGGAACTGGAAAAGGGAAACTGGAAGGGAGCGTTGTGGTTGGCAGAGGACAGTAATTATGTGGGTGAAGTCACCAGGACTGGGAACTACCAGGGTAGGGAGAAGGTGGCAGGACAGACGAAAAGCCAGTACTAGAAGACATCACTGAACCCATCTTGCCAAAAAGCCCGGGTTAAAAAGTTGAGTCAAGATGGGAAAGAAGAGCGAGATACAAGAAGAAAGCAAGAACAACTAGAAGAACAGAGTAAAAGT
>NW_009606535.1:26808-27104 GCF_000690535.1 Cariama cristata | reverse complement strand
GGGGCTCAGCACCGGGCTCCGGTTGGGACCAGGTTCGTGCTCTCCAGGAGGGAGCTTGGCAGAGCAAACCCCAGGAGGGTCCTGTGGGAATTTGGAGCACCGGGATAGTGATGAAGTGGAATCAACTCCCAAATTTCCTTCTGGTGAGACAGAGCAGAGGCCCCAAGTATTTTCAGTCAATCTAGCGGGCAGGGTGGAGATGATGAGTGAAGGTGAAACTAGGCAAGGGGAGGTGTGAGAGGGAGAAAGCCCTTCCCTGGGGAATACCCCCCCATTTCACCCCCATGTGTACAAGC
>NW_009606535.1:24881-26730 GCF_000690535.1 Cariama cristata | reverse complement strand
AGATAGAAAAATAATATCCCTAAATTTAAAGTACTGAGACCAATGGAGGCAGGCCTCAGCTACCTCTAGGTCCACGCCATCCTGCTGGTGCCTAACTCAGGAGACACAGCCTGGGTCCCGCCTGCTATTTTGGGAGTCGGAGACCTCGGCTTTCTCCCAAACTAAGGATGTCCTAATACAGGAAAAATCTGGGGGACTGACTGTGCGTCACCCCTTGCTTGCTGGGGATTAAGGCTGCCTCTCAAAGACACTTGGCACGGTGGCTATGAACAGACACCTTCGAGATGCCCAATAATAGCACAAAAATTGAACTCGTGCATCCTCTGGCTATACGAAGGGGAGCTACGGGCTGTATTTGGCCTGGGCGCTGTGCTCCCCGGTCCTGGCCAGGATCACCCAGTGGGGCAATTTCATACCGGGTGTTTTATTCAACACTTGCTGTGAAGCCAAGTGAATCTGCTTTCCCCTCTGATGCCATATCCCTCGCTCCCTCCGTTCAAAAGCCAATCCCTGCCGGTACAGGCACCATTTACTGTACATCCATCTTTCCTCCTCAGCCAGATTTCAACTGGAAGGAATTGACTGAAACCTTCAGCCACCTGGACCGTAACTAAAGACCACGGTGCATCCCTCACGGGCGAAACTCTCACCGCTCCGCTCCGAGCATCCTCACGCAGCCCTGTGGCAGGACAGGGAGCGGCCAAGCCCACGGCACCAGCTCGCCAGGTCTCCGGCCATCGCAAAACAGGAGCGACTCCAGATTCCGGCCAGAGGATCGCATGGATGTGAAAGACTTGGGAAAGTGGAGCAGGGTCAACGTGCAAACGGCTCCCAGGTCACCCCTCCCGTCGCTCCCGGGTACCCCCGCGAGTGCCGATCCCTGGGGGGGGGCTGCAGCCCAGACTGCCGAGCGGGGCAGGCACTGGAGGTCACGATGCTCTGTTAGAGCAAGACCTTAAGGCCCAGCTATAGAATTTTTAATTCGTAGATCAATAACCAGATAATACTAATGATGGTGTCGATGCAACTGAAACCCCTTAAGAAAAACTGTGGTGTAGCGGGCGCAGCGAGTCACAGCACGCGGAATGACTGGGAAATGGGGAAGAGACAGAATGAGCCCGAACCTTCGGTTGAAACGCACCCCAAACCCTGAGCCCCCCCCTCAAGCCTTCCTTTGAACACCCTCCATGGTCTGCCAGGATCCAGGGCCAGCCTGGCTGTGTCACTGGGTCTGGAACCTGGGGACAGAGCTGGAGGCTTCTCATATTTTAAAAAAATATTAAGAAAAGCTAAAGCTTTTAAAAAAATGGCCCTTTCCCATTTGTAAATAAAAGCTGAAGCCCCTGCAGCACTTCTAGACCAGCCCCAAGCCGGTTTGTGCTTAAAAGGAAGGCGTGGATGACTTTGTTGTTGTCATCAGCACAAATGTATTAAAATAGCAGCTGGCACCCACGGCTCGCGTCAGGCTCCGGACTAATAAGGAGCAGAGAGACTCTCCCAGAGAGTTTATGGGGCGAATAAAGTTCGGGCAGTGATGATGGTGGGATTAACCTTGTCATCCCCCCCGCCCCGTCCAGCTGCAGGCGGGTCAGCGTGCCCTGCCTCCTGCCGCGCAGGCACCCAGCCCAGCGGGGGTTTAAAATGAAAATCAACCCCCCGCTGAAACCAAACCCTCAGCTGTGCCTGCGGCTCTCCCCGGGAAAGACTTGGTGACGGGGGAGCAGGAACGGGTGGCATTGCCCTGTGGCATGGCATGAAGGGTCACAGCGATGGGTGGCATTGTCGCATGGCATGAAGGGTCACAGCGATGGGTGGCATTGCCCCGCAGCAAGGGGGAGCCACCGGAGCG
>NW_009606535.1:18068-24778 GCF_000690535.1 Cariama cristata | reverse complement strand
CCTGCGGTGCCCTGGGGCCCGCGGAGGTCACAGCGATGGGTGGCATTGCCTTGTGGCATGGGGGGGGAGGTCACAGCGATGGGTGGCATTGCCCTGTGCATGAGGTGTCACAGCGATGGGTGGCATTGCCCTGTGGCATAGGGGTGTCACAGTTATGGGTGGCATTCCCCTGGGGCATGGAGGGGGGATCACAGCAATGAGCGGCATTGCCCTGTGGCACGGGGAGGTCACAGCGATGGGTGGCATTGCCCTGTGGCATGGGGGGGGAGGTCACAGCGATGGGTGGCATTGCCCTGTGCATGAGGTGTAACAGCGATGGGTGGCATTGCCCCACAGCACGGGGAGGTCACAGCAATGGGTGGCATTGCCCTGTGGCATGGGGGGGGGAGGTCACAGCGATGGGTGGCATTGCCCCGTGGCATGAGGGGTCACAGCGATGGGTGGCATTGCCCCGCGGCACAAAGGCACTCAAGGTGCGACCTCAGGCGACAGTAAGAGTTTGCAGACCTGACCCACGTGTCCGTCAGATCTTGCTGTTCAAAACCTCACACTGACAGGCAGAAATAAAGGCAGAAACAACCCACAGGCTCGGGCAGGAGCTGAAGCAGAGTCCTGGGGTGCGCTGTGCTCCCCTGGGCACCGCCGAGGAGGGGGAACCTCTGCCCCCCCACCCCCACACCGCTCGGGTCTGCAGGTCTGAGCGCATTAAGTAGCCAATCACACTGCGTTACAAGCCCAAGTAATGCTTATCATTAAACCTGTAATTTATTTCTTCTGTATTTCATAAAATGTGAAATATTACCGCTCGTCGGGTGCCCAGAGAGAACGGGGATGCTCCATTAAGTTCGACACTGCTCCTCCATAAGATGCAGTAATTATATGCGGCTTTTTTTACTGCTAAGTTCCTACTTGCAGATGCTAACAAAAGAAATAAGCTTTTAATCCAAACATAATTAATATGAATTACCTCCACAGTACACCCTGGCTTTGCACCATTAAACTTAATTTTTGTTTTGCATGATAATTGTGTTATCATTACCATTTATAGGAGAACTCGGGGACCTTCACTTTGTTTTCAGCCAAGACCAAAGGCACTGGGGATGGCTATCGACGGTCTCACTGCCTGCCGAGTCTGGGAGAATTACTGGCCTTGTCTGGCCTTGGGTTTGTCTTCGCCGTGGTCAGTCTTGTCAGGCCGGTTACACCGTTCCCCCTGGGCCGGCCCTGCAGGCAGGATCCGTGTTACAAACCTCCGTCGCCGTATCTGGGCTCTGCAGGTGGCCGGTGGACCAGCACAGCCCCTGCGGCCCTCCGGCTCGGCTGGACCACCCCACGCTTCCTACGGACAAGGGAAAAATGATCTTAACGAGTTCTTGCTGCACAGCCACTCCTGGTGCTGAGGCTGGGAACCTTCCATGGACAGGGAATAAAATTCCCATCCTCAGGACACAGCAAGAGGTGGTGCTTGGAGTATGGAGCAGGATGTTGAAGCCTCGCCAAAAACATCGAGGTCTGGGCCCCGGACCATTGCATTCAAAAAGCAGAGTCAACGACTCCCGAAGAGCAGCGGGGTCTGCACTCTGCATCCCCAAGCCCATGGGGTCACCCTGAAGTCCCACTGTTAATTAACGGCCCGGCCCCATGTGATGAGTTTGTGCAGTCACATTTCAGGGAAGAGGGAGATGAAATCAAGTCCCATAATTATTTATTGAAATTACAGCCCCTGTCGAGGAGGACTGAATTACTGCAGACTCCATTAGCTGGCTCGCTGTGTATGGGAGAGAGGGAATGAGAAAATGATGGATGAGAAAGACAGAGAGAATTTTTAAAAATAAAAGGGAAAGGAATGAGAGAAAGAAGGGGCAAAGAGGGGGGAGAGAAGGGCCCTTCCCCAACCTGCTTTCCCCCTGCCCAAGTGGTTCCCGTGCCCGGCGAGTGCTGGCTCCCTCTGGAGTCAGGCGCTTTTCCCAGGCACAAATCCTGCCACGGCGTTGGCACGGCACGTGGGGGCTGATGGGCTGCGGGAGGAAGAGCTGAGCTTGCTTGGGAATAACCAGAAGTCACCAGCAGACCAAGGGCAAGCAGAGACTTCTCCAAAGGTGACCTAATCTTGCTGGCAGTTCTGCATTTGGGGCTTTAAACACGCGCACAAAGAAAACGAGATGTTACGGCCCTGCTGTATGGCTTAGGCAGTCGGTGGGCAGGGAACCCCCCGTACCACTCCTCGCCCAGCTTACCTTGCTCAGCACCTTCCCCCCAGGCTCCGGAGAGCTCGGTCAGCTTCGGGTGTTGCTAAAAATGAGGGTGGTTACTGCCAGGGAGCTCTGCAATGGTGCTGGGAAGGCACGGGAAGAGAGGGACCGGCTACTTTGCTGCTCAGGGAACGAGGGGGATGATGGAGGATGCAGCTGATGTTATCAAAGTAGCTGGCCAAGAGCGGAGATCAACAAATGCAAAGAAATTACACCGCTGAGCCCGAGGAAGAGGTAGCTGTCAGTGTTAAAAGTTTTCTCTGTAGTAGTCTGTAATCAGCACTTTGAATGATTGCATAAATATATTAATTACACTAATTAATTTCCCCAGGAAAGAGGCTTCAGTAGCTGGAGACAGCAGGTATCCAAAGGAGAGCATGAGCATCGTTTTGCAGGCAGTGCATGCTCGGCAAATTCCTTAATTAGGGCTGCTCTCTGACACTGAAGTTTGGTCCAGGGATGAGTCTTTAAAAAAAAAAAGAAAATCTCAGTGCAAAACATTTTAGGAAGCACAAAGACATCTAACAGGAGCCTAATTAACGGGCAGTCTGAAAACAGCCGCCCGGTGCTGGAGCTCACCCAGCCCGGTGCTGGCGGGGGGTCCGGCCCGGCCGGGGCCCAGCGGGGATGGGTGGGGCCATGCGGGGATGGGTCAGGAGTGGGACCCACACCAGGGCGCAGGGTGGGCACCGGGGCACCGCACAGACCGCCCCTGGGGTTTAAAGCCTCAGGGGACGGTACAGGGGGTGACCTGCAAAATACCTGGAGGTCCCCTCAGCTCCCTTGTGTCCCCAAGGAGGAGGTGATGGGAGCGGACTAACCCCATCCCTACGGATGGGCAGCCGAATGGCACGGCCCAGGGAAAACCCAGCGAATGTCCCTTCGTGTCTTTGGTTCCCATGGTGTTGCAAAGTCACTGTCATTCTGCCAAAAACACCCTGCAGAGTTACCCGACCCTGGCTAAGGGCAAACCCAAACTCCCCTGCCCTCCTCGTTTGCTTTCCGCTCCACGCCGGCTTCTCAAAGGCCATTTTTAGATGGAGCGAGTGATGCACACACTGCGGTGCCCCTCATCCCCTTCCCAACCTGCCTCCTGATAATAATGAGCCCAGACACTTTTATTATCATTATTAATTAGCACTTTCAAGCAATGGAATTAAATCAATATGGTGGACTGAAACTAATTTTAACAAGCCATTGAGATCAATCATCAGGACTTTTATCTACATAAATGCCACTAAACTCAGCTCGTTAGTGTAACATTAGCTGGAAAAGGGAAGGGGGGGAGAGAAGGGAGACTGGCGGGGTTTTAATTAGGAAGACATAAACCATGCCACAATTTTTCTTCTTTGATTTGCTTTTAATCTCGTCCACGAGCAATCCTGGTGCCCTGGCTGATTATCACTCTCTTCACCTCCTCTCAGGAAGCAAAGGCAGCAGGAAGGAGAACAGGGGGAGCAGGAGAGAGCAAAGCCAAGGAGAGGTGCTTGGCTCTGCTGAGCTGCTCGCCTTTACCGCACTTGGGTGGGATGCTGCGGGATGCAGGATACTGCGGGGCTGAGCCGTATCGGGATGCAGGGTGCTGAGGGATGCTGAGGGATGCTGAGGGGCTGAGCCATATCGGGATACAGGATGCTGCAAGGCTGACCTGTATTGGGATGCAGGATGCTGTGGGGCTGAGCTCTATTGGGATGCAGGGTGCTGCGGGGCTGAGTTCTGTTGGGATGCAGGATGCTGTGGGGCTGAGCTGTATCGGGGTGCAGGACACTGTGGGTGCTGTGGGGCATCTGCAGTCCCCTGCACTGGGGAGCTTCCCATGACATTTCACCAGCCTGTTCCTTCCCACATCTCCCCCAGTGCCTCTGAAATGTGACTTTCATCCTCTTGCTATTCCCCGGACCCAAAGCAGAGGAGGTTTTGCCATGCAGGGCTCCGGCCACAGCCCCAGCTCAGGTTTTGGGAGGCCGGGGAGGTCACTGGGGTCCCTTTGAAGCTGGGGGAGCCTGACTTGCTGCTGCGAGGGGAGGATGATGCCATCGATCACCAGAGCATCTTACTAATGGGCACCTCTGAGCTTTGCTATGATCAAAGCAGCCCAAAATAAAGAGGAGAAGGAGGAGGGTCCTTGCAAAGCTCCCTTCAGAGCCCCTGGGCCCACAGTCATCTTCATTCCTTTGAGGCGGAAGAGCTGATGGTGGGGTGAGGATCTGTGGAGCCTGTTTCAGGTTGGGCCGTAATCAAGGGCTATAAAATTGTCAAGTGCTGGGATTAGTGGGCTGCTGTAAATGGGGCTGGGGAACGGATCTCCAGTGCTTCACGGATCTCCAGCGCTTCCCAAATCCCCTGGCAGAGCCGTGTGGGTGGGCAGGGTGGCAGGGCAGAGCTGCCCCTCACACCCCAGTCCATCCTGGCCAGAGCAGCACCCTCCTGCCATCCCTTGGAGAGCTGCCATCTGCTCTGCTCTGTCCCACAGCCCTCAAAGCTCAGTCTTCAGCAGGAATTTTCAATTCCTTTCGTCCCAAACACTCTCTGGGCTTGGACCAAGGGTAACACGAACCCCGAGGAACTGGAGGTTTGACTCAGACGTCACGTATTTCGGTTTCCTCTGCAAAACGGAGAGCTTCAAATGTTTCCTTCTTTCTAGGAAGCCAGATTTCTCCACCACAGACTGATGGTTGTTTTCCTCTTCCGCTTAGCTGTAGGTAGGAAATAAATCCAGGGCTTCTGAGACAGCAAGTGGGTTGCGGGCTCTTTAAAGCCACCTTTTGTTCGTCTTCTGTCTCCCTGGGATGGCCCAACCCTGCCGGTCCCTGGGCTGAGGTGTTGCGGGAGACCTTCGGCTCCCCCAAGCCCACCTTTGCCTCCCACCTCCCTCTGGCATCGCCCAAACCTGGTCGGTTTTGGCGTGATCAAAGTCATCGCCACTCAACGGCCCCTGCTGCAGATATTTGCGTGTGTGTGGGCTGCAAACGCAGGCCAGGTTTTCAAAAAAAAAAAACACTCTCTTAAACTTCTCATTAACAGAGCTCAAGTAAGCGGCCAGACTTCAGCGGGGCCGGGCTGGTTTACACCACGCAAGGATAGGTCCCACGGTGTCATTTTTCCCGATGTCTCTGCCAAACCTTCCCGTGAAATATGACAGATGCACTAGAAAATATTTCCTTTTTGTTTGCTGGATGGGTAATAACTTGCCTTAGAGACAGTCTTTACAGTCAGCACAAAAGTAATTTACCTACATGCAGCGCAACCAGATTGCAATAAATCTGCCGCTCTCCGGTCCCGCTGAACGCTGAGCCCGCCCGCGCTTCCCGGAGCCTGGAAACCGGCACCGAGGATGCTGCACCCCTCGCCCGTCCCCTCCTGCCATCGCCCCCCCGGCCCGGCCCTGCCAGTTCCAAACCGGAGTTCATGTTTGCAAGCAGAAAAAAAAAAAATAATAATAATAAATAAATGGGATGGAGAGGACTGCAATGGCAGCGGGGCCCTAAATCACCAAGCCTTGCCTGTCAGCCAATTTCTCTGCAGAAAGCTCTTAGCAGTTAATTTCTGGCTAATTTATTATCCTTCGGCTTAGCCCTACAGCACCATTAGCAGTACACTGACACAACTGAGTGAAATATTGTCTAATTTATTATCTTATTACTCCTCTGGAACAGGATCAATTAATTACCCATTAAAGTATTTCAGTTGCAGAGATTTATTAGGGGACTCGGCGTTTTAACAGATGATTAGTTATATATGTTTGTTTGCCTGAGGAGCGCA
Organism: Cariama cristata; assembly: GCF_000690535.1. Taxonomy (NCBI): domain Eukaryota; kingdom Metazoa; phylum Chordata; class Aves; order Cariamiformes; family Cariamidae; genus Cariama; species Cariama cristata. Next base: position 18,764 of record NW_009606535.1, on the reverse strand, counting down.
GACGAGCAAATGACTGGAGGGGAAGGGGAAAGACACCGAGTCGGGAGGTAGCTAATGGATCTTTTCTTGACTCTCTGAAAATGGAGCAGTCAATGACAAGAATTATCGACTCATTCACTTGCGGTTTTGAGATAACCATATGTACAGGGAGAGAGAGAGGGGGCGAAGGGAAAGGGGAGGAAAAAAAAAAGCCTCACTCAACTGCTTTTTCCATTCAATAAATTTGCTTCAGAATATATTGGATTGGGGTTTGATGGCTATTTCGTGTTTTGCAGAGTGCTGACACTGGTATGATTCAGTAATTATTGTTTCTTTTAAGTTATTGCTGTAATTTTGCTTTCTAAGATCCCAATCAATTCCCGCCTCTCAAGGGCACGCTTGAAAAGCGATATTTGAAAACAGCCCTCTGATAGATTGTGCCGTTAGACAGTGGCTGAGACAAATAGCCTAATCTGGCACAAATTAGCTTGGCTTCCACAGATAGTTTTATACAGCAATGTAAATTATATTGTCAGGACCAGTCACTTTCCTGCTTAGAGTGCAGCTAACAAGAAGCCATGGAGACATTACCGGTGCTGCCGCTCATTCCCAGGGCTGCTGCAAAGCCGTTTGTGAGCCGGGCTGTGCCGAGGAGCGCTCACCGGGGCCCTGCGCCACGGCAGACGATGCCCCTCCCCTCCCCCCACCCGCCTTCCA
>NW_009606535.1:16704-18037 GCF_000690535.1 Cariama cristata | reverse complement strand
TAACGTCTTGGCAGCACCGGGGGTGGCTGGTGCAAGAAGGGAGATGGGGCGCAGGGGGGGTTGGGGGTGGCCGTTGCCTTATGCGGCCCGAATCAATACTTTCCGATTTGCTCGCCACAGTTATTTGGGCTGGGGGGAGATGCTTGTTAACCCCAAGTGATAAGTGATGGGAGTGATAATGTAATGATGCCCAGGCCATTGGGTCTGTCCACGCGCGCCGCAGCAGATAGCTGCAGGGTTTGATGCTCTCCTCCGCACCCGCCCGCAGACCCCAGCGGGGCCAGGACCCCTCGGATGGCGGCGGAGGAGGCCGGTCCTTGACTCACATGAGAAACCACCTCCACCTTGCATTCTCCTCACTGGAAGCAGCCCTGGAGCAGATCTCCTGGCCAGAGGGCCAGATCCAGCTGCCGGCACTACAGAGCGGCACATCAAGCAGAGAGCACAGCCCTGCCCGAGCTGGGGCTCCGCAGCCGGTCGTGGTGCCGAAAAGCCGGCTTGGATGTCTCCTCCCTGCAAACCCAGCACGAAGGGACCTCTTGTAGGTCCTCTGCATGCCAGCCTGCGAGCAGCCACGGGAGCAGATGAAACCAAATTTTTCCCCTCTGGTAGCAGAAACTCATTTTTGATCCTACTGGCTCTTCAGCTTGAGACTGAATGAAATTAGGACGGGCTTAAGCGAGAGGGGAAAGGAAGCTGAGTGAATCGAAATGGAGGGAGAAGGCGAGTAATCTGGAACTGCTGTCACAGCACAAGAGCCACATCAGGTGCAAACAGGCTGAAAAGCATCACAAAAAGATGTATTTTTATGCAACTCTTAGCTAACCCATGGAATTCATCACTGCAAGATATCACAGACGACCTGAGCAGCATGAAAATGGGATGTTTAGACAACGAAGCGGGTACATAGCCATTTAATGAGACAGATTCAATTTAAATCAAGTTATAAGGGATCCGAATCTTGTTTTAAGGCATAAGCAAACTGCAAGCTCATGGAGACGTGAGACTCTGCACGCTGCAACCACGCGGTCCCCAGGGCATGGTCCTGGGGCTCCTCGCCTCTCGTCCCCAAGGTGGGATCTTGGATTTTGAAAGCCTTACTGGAGAAAAGCAGATGGAAACGCAGCCAGAAAGCAGCAAGTTACGTGGGCTGGTGAGGTGGAGGGACTCACACACCTGCCCAGCCACTTGGTCCTGTCTGAGATGATCCTTGGTCTTAGATCACACGTGCAGCAGCAAGTCCACGACGTCCCTAAGCTGACCTAAAGCAGTTGTCTCATCCCATAATAGAGAGATAGCTGTGTCAGAGGTGAATTTGTGACTTTAGGGAAAG
>NW_009606535.1:7082-16673 GCF_000690535.1 Cariama cristata | reverse complement strand
AAGCAAGGAACAGCTCCCACCAGGCTCTGCGGGAGCAGATGGAGGATGCATTTGGCTGCGGTGAGAGCCGCAGGCCCTTCTTAACCTTGCAAATGGCTTCTGTACCAGGAGGGATGGGTTAGTTCGGGCTCGGAGGGCTCCACCTCCTGAGGAAAAACTTCTTAATTTTGACTTCACCCTCTTCAGACCAGCAGTTTAGCATGGGGACTTGGAGGTGGAGTTGACGATGGCAGTGACGAGGCTCAGACCGAGCAGGGAAGCAGCCACCGTGCCCATCGAGTTAGCAATTATCCAGTAATACTGGAATGACACCGATTTGGAAATACATCCCCAAGGGATGCAGAGGAACTCATTAAAAACAAGAAACAAGGGGGAGAGAGTGGCTTTGGAGACATTTTAGCTCTGCTGAGCTGGTCTGAATTTCCTCCAAATTCACTTGAAACAAGCCGTGGTCTCCTCAGTCACCTGCACGCCCACTTCTCACTGGGAGAGGTGCTTGCTGTAGGAGATACAGCAGCCTATGTGACGGCGTGTTCTGCTTGGTGTGTCCATAGGCTCCTTAAACCTTTTCCCAGAGTCTCCAGAAATGATCTGAGCCCAGCAGAGGAACGGCAGAAATGGTCTTAGTCTGGTGTCTCCTCAAAGCTCAAGGAGCCGATGGTTTAGGAGGGCAAATTAGCCTCCATGGGAGGAACAGGGGATGTAGGACAACCCAACCCACATCACCCTCGAGGCCCCACTGACTGGAGTACCCTTGAGGAAAGCCATTTTCTATCCCATTTGCTGACTCTGTGTCTGAGTCCGCTCCCTTCGCTTGAATCTGCAGACAAAGCCAGAAATAAGCACGGTTTTAATCTAGCACGGGGACTGGTTAGTCATTAGGCACTTGCTTTCAAGTGGTGCCAGCTTGGTGGTGTGATGGGTGAGCCCCAAGAGCAACCTGGCATTAACTCATGCCCCAAAGGGCGTTCCAGTGGTTTGGGTGCCGCATTCCTCCGGCTCTCATGAAAACACCCGTGTTTTCGTGTCGGAGCCTGCCTCGTAGGCACTAATGAGCAGCACCCCCAGCTGAGAACCGTGCTCCAAACTGCAGTTAGTTTTACAACATCAGTAGTAAACTTCTCTGCAGGTGGGGTTCATCTTGCTTGACTTCAGCCGTCAACAGGAGACATCTCCATCTGCCCTTGTCACCCCGGGCTCTGTTTAGATGGAGGAAAACAAGCATTTGCGGGGATTTGTCTGCCCTGTTTCAGACACCTCTGATGGGGCTGGGCTGACTCAGAGCCTACGGGTGTTGCTTTTCTCCCTGGGTTGAGCGCTGAGGGTAAGTCGGCATTGTAGGTGACCACATTGGGTCAGCCTTGGATACCATGGCTGGAAGATCGCTGCAAGGGAGGGACGTGAAGCCAGCAGCAACAACCGCCGTGCTTCCAGCTGGAATGCGGCACAGGCATGGCCGGTTCCCAGTTCCCAGGGCTTTTTGTGCTGGAAAGGGGCTGGACAGGGGCACAACCGCTGGCTTTCCCTGTCCTGTTTAGCTCGGTGTTGCTTGGGCAGGGGGAATCTCTGCAGGTCACCTTCTCATCTCCTCCTTGCGCTTACAAAAATCAATGCTCTAATTTGCCAGAGCGCAACAAAACAACTGTGATGACTGGAACAGAAATAGGATCAGATTCCTAAAGGCTCTGTGCTAAAAATGGTGCTGGTTGTGGTACAGAGCTTCCCTCTGGCAGGCCACGGTGCTCCTGCGTGGCTCGGGGGGATTTGGGAGGCACAGAGGGATGCGGGCAGTGGGCTGAGTCTCTGCACCCAGCCTGTCCTGGGGAAAACCACTGCCTGCGAGGAAAAATTCAGCCAGGCTGAAGGAGAAGGGCAGCGAACCCAACCCATGTCCTCAACCTCAATCAAGTGCGCGGTGCTGTGTCCCCTCTGCCCCCTCTCCAGCACGTACGCTCCTTTGCTTTGAGGTTATTACACCAACGTGCAGAGGTTCCCATCCGCACCGGCCCTGCAGAGCAGAAAAGGAGCATCCCCAGCTGTGAAACCGAGACACATCGTCACCGAGCGACTTGCCCAAGGTTGGCCAAGAGAGTTCGTGGCAGAGCCAGGAACTGAGCCCAGATCCGTCCCATCACCGCCTGCTGCCTTCACCGCAAAGCTGTCCTTTCTTTTTGCTGGTGCAATCCTCGTTCCTCTTCCAGCAGCTGAGTAATGGCTTTGGAAAGATGACACTGCACTGATTTAGGGGCTTGACCTTGGGAATGCTCCTGAAAAGCTGCCGTTTCCTGAGCACAGCTTCACTTTGCCTTTTATGAACACTTTACAGGTTACACGTATATTTGGGTAGCTAGCAACCGGGTAGAAAAAAAAAAAAAACAACAACGCATGCAAGAGAGAAAGAAGGGATGGAAAAAAAAAAGAGATCCCTTTTATATCTCCAGGCTGCCTTCAGCAACAGCATTCCTAAATAGGAGAGGTTAAATATATTGCCGCCATTACACTCTACAAGGAACACATTCCATAAAAACGAAGGTGCCGTAAATTATACAAATATGATGCTAACAAGCCAGGAAATGCACTGCTAATGAGGTCAGCTATAGAACTCCCGCAGTGCTGCAAATCATGTGCCAATCCGGCGCAGGAGGTACAGGAGCAGCCCTGGGTCAGCATTTTCTGAGCGCATTTGTAACCCGCTGTTCGGCGAATAGTTATACAGGTAGATAAAAATCCTCCTCCTCTCCTTGTTTATGTGTCAAATAACCAAGGCACCAGACAATCACGCTTTGCATTAATGTACCTTGCTATTATGCCTATTGTTCTGTGGCGCGGAGTGGAGAATTAGTCACTCCGATGTGCAAATATTGGTTACGGTTTGGAAGCATGCATGCTTTTGTGTTCCTATCAGACTCGCTCCTAGAGGAATTATACATGCTGGCACCAGGGGTTTTTTTTCTTTCCTTGTACATACTGTATTTGCTAAAGCTCTTAAAAAAAAAAAAAAAAAAAGAAACCATTAAAAAAAAAAAAAAAAAAAGACAAAAAAAAATCAAATAAACATGTTGGCGGCAGCTAAGTTATTAGCTCATTCAACCTTCCTCCCCTGTTAGGCAGTGGGACAATAAACACGTTGAAATGTGGCGTTTAGGAACCAAAACAAGAAACCTGCCCAAAACCTGTGAGCTTGAAAAACAAGCTCAAATCCCTTTGGACTGTTTGATCGCAGAATTTGAGGCGAAGCCCCCCGAGCAGCGAGCCTGGCAGCCCTACCACCTCGGCCCGGAGCAGGTTTTTTTCGGCCGGGCGTACACCTGCAGCTCCGACCTTCAGGTGGAAGCGATGCTCTCCATCGGAGCAGAGCAAGCAGTTGAGATCATTCTGCCAGTTCTGCAAGGCTCGGCTATTGCTGGAAGCCAGGCAGAGAGCATCGTGGCTGCGGGGATGGCCCAGAGCCGAGATCTCTGCGGTGTCACAGTCCAGGGCTTCTTCTCCTCTGCATCACCACAAACAGAAATGCCCTGAAATGGCACTTGTCCCCCCAGAGCAAGCCCGGGGCTCGGCCGCGTGCGAGGGATTTCCATAGCAAGCACCCACTATAGGTTTCCTCAGCCATCAGCTCTTTTTTCTACCCCAGCTTTGAGCAGCAGAGGACGGGATTTGGATTTTGAGCACTTGCTCGCTGCCCAAAGGCAGGGCACGGGCCGAGGTGCTGCCTGGGGACAGGGGGGGTCCCACTACCCTCACCCCTCATTTCTCCTAGGCAGGTGCACCCACTGCGGGGAGCACCGCGCCTGCGAGCCCGGCGCCGAAGGTGGATGTCCCTAAAACATTTGCTTTTGCTGACACCCTCGTGCAGCTGACGGCGTGCGGGGGCGGGGGCGGTGGGAGATGCTGGTGGGGAGATCAGGTGCTTACAACGGATAAATGCTGACGAGCCCCGAGCTGTGGGCCCAGGATGAAATATGCATTTCTGCCTTTCATTTCCATATGGTTTTTATGGGTCCTCCATGCAGAAACAAGAGCAAAAGCCTCATTCAGAAGCCTCCCGGCTTGGCAGATTTATTACCAAATTACGGAAGGAGGAAGCACATCAGCTGTCTGGCCCAGGTAGAGAGGATTATCTCTGCTTGAGAGGAACCAGACAAAGCCATGGCTTGAACTCAGAGAGGCTTCCCATCACGTCCAATAAAGACTGTGAAGTTTGGAGTGCCTGAGATGAGCCCTGTGACAAACCGGCCATTTTGTGCTGACAGTTTAAGTGGCTGCTTGGCCACTCGAGAGCCACCCAGCGCGAGGTCCTTGCCCAGGGCTCCTCGGGCAGGGCCGAGCCGAGAGCTCTGCTCTTGTTGTTTCTTCTCATGCAAATAACTGTTGCGGGCAGAAATGCATTTCTATATTTAATAAGCTGGATATTTACGTTAACTAAATAGCAGCTAATTATGAAAACATACTTAAGAGTCTGAGCAATTAAGCAATAATATATTACATAGTTATCAAGCCTCCAATACACATGTCCTTAATAATCAAAATATTAATATGCAGCTACTCTTCTATTATACGGCAACTCTGCTATTATACAGAGTGCGTCCTATTACTGCCAAATTAAATGCATAGTTAGGCGAATTTAGGACACTTAATTTAATGTGTTCCCAAGAGTTCACTATGGCAGATTCTGCAAGACAGGCCTCTATCTAGGTAGCAGAGAATTCCTGGAATTGCTCTTTACTCCAAAGCCACACGGCTTCGTTTGCTCCCAGAGACACGGTTAACCCATTCATGGCAGCTAATTGCGAGGGAAACAGCTAATTCCCGGGGCTGTCCTCTTAGGTACCGATAAAAGCTACCATCAAGGATGAAAGAATGGCACGCAATGTGCTTTTTAATGGATTGCAATGGAAACGAGGTAAAGAGATCTTGTAAAGTTGAGCGGGAGCTGAAGATGAATGGGAAGAAAGCAAGTCGGGAAGGTCGTGGGCATCTATATCGTCCCAAACACGTAGTTTTTCATTTATCCTGTTGCCAGGCTCGCAGCCCAGGGATTGAACCGATGGGTGCCCATCAACTCAAACTTGGGTTTTTCCCCGTATAAATACCGTCTGGTTGTACCTGGGCATTCACTCCTGGCAGGGCGAGAGGGTGGTAAATCCACACGTAAATCCCTACTGTATAAAAACTCAAGGAATATTTCCCCTTGCATACTTTGCCCATTGCTGTTTGAGAGCTGCTGCATCCGTGTGCCGAAGGAAGGGAAGGTGCTGCCAGGGCGGCTCTGGGTGTGCAGAGCCCAGGGGTGCCCCAGCACCCAGAAAAGGGCACCCAGCTCCTGTCCCAGGGGCAGGGCAGGATTTGGTGGTTTGTAGGGCTTTTTCATTAAAACCCAACAACAATGGGCCTCATTCTTCAGCACTTTACACACTTTCTTGAGTGCAAAGGGGGTGTGAAATATAAACAGGCTGATTTGGTATCAATTTACACCTCGTTCTGCATCGAAATAAATAGGGCTGGGCAGGGGAGGGTGGGGATTGGAAAAGCTTGGGTTTGGGCTGTGCTGCTGTGATGGTGGGGAGAAGAAAGAAATGTGAGTTCCTTTGCTGTGAGGCTCTTTTAGTTCAAAAATCTCTAACTTTAAAACGTGAACTTATCTCCATGCTTATTCTATCAAGATAGCTGTATTTAAGATGCCCATAGTTGTTTGGGGACCTGCCGATATTTACTGTCCAACAATTAAATTCCTCAAGAACTGGGATGTTAGTGGGGGTTGTAGAGTGGGCAGTGGGGAGACAAACTGGGGTCTTCTCTGGTGCTGGGGTCTCTCCCCAGGACACCTGCCTGCTGTCTGGGTGGCAAACTGGTACTTACTGACCCCATGGTGAATAAAGCTGGGTCTGGCTTCCAGATGAGCCGGGGTGTGCTGGCCTCGGTTTCCCCATCAACATGGCTTTTTCTGCCAGAGATTTGATTACGGAATGAAACCCCTAGGGATGTGCAGTCTGGGTTTTGGGTTTTTTTTAGAGGGATGATTCCTGCTTCTGAGCTGCTGGTATGGGTCTGGAAAACCACGAAATGCCCTTTTCTACCTGCTCCCCATCCAGCACAGACTCCTACGGAAGGGGAGCAGGTTGCACCGCAGAGCCGGTACGTGGTGATGTGGGGTCTGCCAGACCCCGGAGAGGTGCGACCGAAACACAAAAGTGCCCTTCTTCCCCCCGTGCCCCGCTCTATGGAGGAGCTGCCTGCCCGCTGCTGCTTGTGGTCATATGTTTTTAAGGCCTTATCTGCCATATGGCTTCCAGTTGGGATGATTTATGGGGTGAGGAAAGCATACTGATAAATTTTACGGCTGGGCACTGCGCAGGCTGGGGGTATCAACAGCCCGATCCAGACAGCCCTAATGGAAACTGCCGGCACCAAAGAGCAAGGCATTATTTATGACTGTCTGTAATGCCACTGCTGGAAATTTATTATCGCTTCTGCCGGGCAGGCTGGAGCTGCGGCATGGCCAGGGGAGGAAGGGGAATGTGGAGGGGAGAGGGCAGGATGGGCACTTGTTGGGGGACGTGCAGGGAAACCGGAGCAGAGCGACCGCGTGAGCGAGCCTGGCCAGGCTTTGGCTCCAATGCTGCGAGGAGCCAGTGGGACTGAGGGGACACCGAGGTCCAAGGTCACTTGGAAAATTCATGGGGAAAAGCAGCCCCAAGAAGGGAGCCTGGAAAGCTGAATTCCTAATGGCCACTGCCAGGCTGGAAACGCAGGGGATAAATCAGGGAGCTGGGGAGGTGGTGCGGAGAGATGCGAGATGCTGGTCCCCCCTCTTCTCAGCCAATGCTACATTTGCTGGTGGAATGAAAAAAAATAATAAATTTTAAAAAAAATTAAAAGGGAGCAGCTATAAAATCTAGATACTAATAAAATGTTCCAGGAAGATGAATTCTTCCGATATAATGGTGATCCCTGATACTGAAATGTTCCACAAATACATTTTCATAGCCCCACTCAGTATTATTTGTAGATCTTTTTGCAACCCTTGTCAACAAATTCCTGATAAAAAGGAGACACTTTACTATGTGCTAAAGCCATGAATTTAAGAAGTGTCAACTGGTCCTTATTTATGGCGCAATCTTTGGCTTTCTCATTTTACTGATGTGGTTTGGTGCAGACTTGCTTCTTCACTCACACGTTCTCCCTCTTTGCTCCCCGGTTCGGGATATTAATACTGCAGCTGTCTCCGGGAGAGCGCTGACTTTCTCAAGGTGCAGAGAAGTTATGCTCTGCAGACAAATCTCTCCAAGTAGGAAAATCCATCAAGGGAAAAGGGGAAAACTCCGCCTTGGCAAACATCGAAATTCTCCCCGTGTTGTTAGGCAATGCCAGTGTTTGCTCAAACCGCCCCGTCTCCCTGGGCAGGGTGATTACGGTTGCAGAGACCTGGGGACAATGGGCAAAGAAGCGGCTGGTTAAATAGAAACGTAATCCCTGGGGAATGGGATGGAGGGAAAAATCGGGAGGGGAGACCTGTGTAAGCCGAGGGGCTGTGTGTTCGCTGCTGCTGTTTGCAGCCTCCTTCCCACACAGGGGCTAGAAAGGGGTGAAATGGCTCAAAATCCTCCCTGGAAAAGTGGCCCTTACCCACGGGTGCTCTGGAGCGGCCAGGGAAGGCAGGTGCATTTTAGAGGACAGCAAAAACACTATGCGAGTGGGATGTTAAATAGTGACTGCCCCCAGAATTGAGTGAAGAAGAGCGGGGTAAGAGGCCTTCTTCAGGAGAGAAGGGCATCTCTGACAACACACGGCAGAGGATGAAGTCGTCAAACCAACGCTTCTCTTTGCAAAGTTTGGCCATAAGCTCCCAGCTCAAAGACTGCATTTGGTGTCCAGCTGACCAAGAAAAGCCGGTTTGCCTTGGGAAAGTCGCCTTGCCAGGCTATAACTCACACCGGGGGACTAAATTTCCCTTAGAAGTTCTAGCTTGGGGTTGATTTAGGTTCCTCTGATGAGGCCACGGCATTGAGCAATGGTCCTGTGACTCACAGCTTAGCCTCAGGCTCACCCTCCCGAAAACACTCCGTCCAGGACTAATAAAGGAGGCTCTGTAAAGCTGGGGGTCTTGGGAAAATCTTTTCCGGTACAAATCCATGTACAAATCAACAACAGATTATTCAGAGTTTGTGCTTGGAGGGGTGGTGACAGTAGTTACTAAAATAACTGCTGTTAGGAAGTCATGCTTGGCGAGTTTGCTTGCGGAAAAGCTGTGGCACGGAGGAGAGGCCGCGTGGAGCTGGGTGAAGGTCTGGATTTCCATCTAACTGCTGGAGACCTTGCCAGGGTCCCAGCCTTCTCCTCCTGCCTGCGGGAAGGAGGTCCCTGTTGCAGTCCCTGGAGCCTGTGTCGGCTCTGACTGGGGTCCAGCCCTGCACTGGTGCCCACCAGCTCTGCCCACGGCTCCTGCTCTCCGTGGCACAACCGGGTACGGCAGTTCAGAGCAATGGCTTGAGCGAGGCATCCGGCTGGGACCGGAGGAGGGATGCTGCAGCACCGAAAGATCTCCTTTGGATGCTGCAAGGGAAGCTGGGCTGTGATTGCGATCTGAGGCTCCTGATGGAGCTGTGATGGGTGTGAAGAAGGCAGGAGCCCCAGCGGCCTCTGGAGCTCTCCGTGCACTCGTCTACCTCGATTTCTCTGGCCTGAGCTCTGCAGCAGCCTCCTCCCAGACCCCAGCTGCAAAGCTAAAATGAGGAACCAGTTGTGGAGATCAGCTAAGGGTGCCCAAGCAATGAACCTGGCTCAGGGAGTTTTCTACATGGAAACTTGAGACAAAACGATACTCTCTGGGTTATCGGGTCCTTTGCTCTCACCAACATCATCTGTTCTTTCATGTGTCTCTTATCGTCTCCCGAAAGGAGACGGGGGTCTTAGGCTGGTCTCTGGGATGGGGTTCCCCACTCATGCTCCCTGCCCAGCACGGCTGTGCCTGGCCAAGGAGGCTCCGAGCATCCCGGGCTGCGAGGGACACCGCTCTCCCCGGTTGCATTGCAGCCACAGCCACCGTCATTCCACTCCTACGAATGAACTGGGAGCACTGGGATTCCTGGGGACAAAGGACCGGTAAAGCATGGTCTGATTTCTCCTGTGCTTCCAGAGATGCTTGGGCTCCTCGGGGACAATTAGCTCCGAGTTTGCAGATTCTGTTTTAACTATGGCACATGTTCATAATTTAAGCTCTTTACAATGGTGCTTGGTTAACACCGGAGCCTACTCCCTGCTGCCCATACCTTTTGTTTGGGTGATTTACTATTCCTCTGTGCCCCTCTGCCCACTGAAATTCATAACAGCTTTCACACAGCAATAGAAAGCTCGTAATTATAGCTATGTCTGGTAGTGCCATTGGAGCTAAAGGGCCTGCTGGCACTTTCTTTTAACAGGAATCCAGCTCCCAGCTGGAATGAAATTTGCCCTGCTGACGGGGTCTTTTTATTAGTTTGTTTGAGCCCTTATTAAAAAAATACTCTAGTTTTTGGCAGCGACCGTCCGGTATATTCCACCTTCGAGTCTCTTGTGCTCAGACTCAGAGTTTTCAAAGGAGTCTTGGGAGTTTGG
>NW_009606535.1:0-7051 GCF_000690535.1 Cariama cristata | reverse complement strand
AGCAGCGCCCGGGCACTTCACCCCAGCCAGAAAGCGTTGCCCTCGGGCTGTTGCTGCCCGGGACAGTGATACCATTTGTTTGTTTTTTATAAGAGAGGTTTATTTTTAATTATTCAAAGTCGCCCAGGCAAACGTGCAAGAAATCAGGTATAACCCAATAAAAGCCGCCCTGTTTACGTGCGTGGTGATCTACAGACCTCACTATCTACTGCAGCTTTTTTTTTTTTCCCCCTCTTTCCTTTAACTCCGTTTGTGTTTCTCAAAAGGAGGTAGTTTACCTTCTTGCAGTGAAATGTCACATTGGAGGGACAGAAATGTGGGGCACCAGCGTTGTCCCCCTCCTCCAAGTGCTGCTGCCTGCAGGAGGGATGGGGTTGCAGGGCCACTTGCTCGCGGGAAGGGATTATCCTCTGCCCTCATCAGCTCCTGGACACGGATGCCTTAAACCGCAGCGGAGCAGGGTCCTGCAAAACGTATAACCAGGGTGAGAGGAGAGGGAGGAGGAAGGGAAGAAGGAAAAGATGGACGGAAAAGCAGACAAGGTGTTCACAGGGTGGATGAGAGAGGTAATGCTTGGGAAAACACTCCGCTTTTGCTTTCAGTCTGCTGTGGTTTTGTCAGGCGACCTCGGTCAGTAGTCAAGCAGCTCTTGGAAGGCAACAGAGATGACGGATGCTCACTGACAGCCGGGAGTGGGCAAGGGGGCTAGTGTGCAGTGAGCCACCGCCCAGCCCCAGAGGAACTCAAACACCTCGTGGTCTTGGGGCTTTATTCCTCCCTTGTCCCTCCAAGTGAGTGGGATGTTGTGGAAGACACATTCTCCAGAGAGACCCCTGCTTTGGGAAGAAGGTGCCCAGATGCTCCCCTCTCCTTCCAGTCCCACACATCATTGCTCAGACACTTAGGAGCAACCAAAGAGTCCCTCCTCCTGATTTTCAGCCCCTCTGTTGTTGCTGCCAGCTGGAGGATCCTCGACCCAGGCACCCCTCTTGTGCAAGGCTGTAGGTTTAACCCTGAGCGTTGAGCCATTGAGCCAGGGGACATGAAGAATCCAGTTACAGAGAAGGATATGGAACCGTGAGACGACTTCCAAAAATAGAGAGAAAGACCAAAATAGTGGGTCATGAATCTCAAATGCAGAAAGCAGGTCCAGCATCGCAGCAGGGGGACACACAGGCTTTTGATGTGCCAGCCGTGCTGCAGGGGAGCTCAAAATACAGCGTGCGGATGGACCGCAGCTCCGCTCATGTTCCACATCGAGTTTCAAAGGTGTAAATTCCCGTCAAGAAACTGGCTGAAAGGAGAAGCACGTCATCTGATCTCTGCGCAATGAATTTACAAGAAGGGATCACACAGGCACGGTGGGATCATCGTAACTAAGTCCGGACAATATTCCTGGTAGCAGGCAACAGGAGAGAGCGCCGCTCTTTGCTGCACGCTTGCGCTGCAAAATCCTGGAGGGATTTTAAAAGCATAAGACAAGTTCTCTGAAAGTTTCAGTGGCAAAAGGGTAAGGGGGAAGATCTCCGGAGTTCCTTACTGCAGTTTGGCATTCGTGGGTCGAATTGAGCGACGCGAGTGGGTCCAGGCTGGCTGTAGGGAGGTGGCAGCTGCCGGGGTTGCCCCTTCCCAGCTCCTGCACCACCGAGTCCTGCCCCCTTTCCTGGTGCCATTGGCGGCTCCTTCTGCAGACACACTTTTCTTGCACAGCTTCATCAGCCCGATTTGTGGAAACTTAATCTTAAATTATACTCCAGGATGCTACAGATACATCACTTATAGTAGCTTTGAGACAAGACCTTTTATTCCCGCTACCAGAGGGGTTCCTTAGCCAAAATGCTTCGTATTTAAGAATTTGATCCTCTAAAACCATATCATCTTCTCAGTGTTGTCTGTATATGACGAGGAAAAGCAGAGACTAATAGTTCTGTGAATTCCTCTTTTGATTGGAAACGCTGGGTCTTTGTTAGTACTTGTAGTTGAAGGCAATTGCTATGTGTTAAACGGGGACTACAGCATGTCTTTATTTACCTCTAAAAGGTTTTATGACTTACACACACACATTCTTTGCCGATTTGAACATCCTGAAAGCAAAGCTATGTGTGTGCCAACGCTCCGCAAACTAAAAGGCCAGTTCTTGCAAGGTTTTCCTGCTCTGGTGATGGCTCCAGGGTCAGCTCACAAAAAGAAGGTCATTCAAAAGACAAGCGATGTTTAGAAACTGATAACCACCGGGTTCTGCTGAAAGGGATTTGATTTCCCCATCTAAAAGGAGATCTTTGATTAGTGACTGATGGGGCAACTTCAAAAGCTCATGGGGTCTGGCTGAGATAAGCATTCAAACCTGGGATGCTCCTTCCCAAAGCCTCTTTGATCTGGAATTAAAGCTAGAAATCTTGCAGGCTTTATTGTGAGATTTCCAGTGGTTTTTAATGACGTACCAGGCACAATAGGATCCACCTGGCTTTTCCTCTCCAGCCAGCACTAAACCGTCAGGGTATGGTTTTAGCTGCGGCTTTCCAGGGGCAAGAAGGGCTCGACGCGTGACCCCAAAGCCGCTTTTCGAGACCGAGGTCTGAGGAGAAGTAAAGTGGCCAAACCCCACTGCTTTAGGGTGAGATGCACCCAGCGAGAGCCTGACCCTCACTGTGGCTCGTGGTTCTCATCCCAGGTTTGCTCGTACTCGTGCCAGCGGCACAGGGGGACTTCGACGTGCCGTCGGCTGCCCAGGCTGCCTTTGCTGCTGGTCTAAGGCACTGGGAGTTACCGGGGGGCTCACCAGTTTCCACCAGATAGTAGCCTGCATCCATCGACTCGCTGCAGGTTTCGGAAGGGACGATACCCACTCCTGGCTTCCCAGCCGAGCATTTATTTGCTCGGGGTGTGTTTGCACTTACTCTGTAATTTTGGTTTCCAAAAGCGCCGTCGCAAGGCGCGCATCGGGCCGAGAGCTGAGCCTCTGTTCGCAACCACTCCGAAAGCAAAAACTGACAGGGTACTGCTAGCCCTGTCCTTGGTTTTAAGCATAAAATGTGTCACACCTGGAAGTAATTAGAACGAATTTTTACTAATTCATAGCTAATTGCACAATTACTCTTCTATGAAAGATTCAGCTTTCGCAAGACACTTCAACACATCAAATAAGCTTCTCCAAATCTGGCTTGAAGAAATAGCATGAAAACGTTAGGCTGGATCCAAAACATTATTTTCTTTTCAAATTAAGTAATTCTTTCCGAATGTATTTCAAAATGCTCCAGCTGACAGCGACGGTTTCTCCAGTAATTTCCAGAGGGACCTGTGCAAGCCGTGTTCCCGGGATGCCCGAGCCCAGGAGCTGCTTTCCCCATCGCGTGGCATCACCGGCTCCGCCGGACGGGCAGCAGGAGCTTGACTTGGCACTGGCCATGCTCTCTGCTCCTTGTGAAGGACAAGCTGAGCTCCCAGGACCCGGTGCTCATCCCTCTGCTTTCGGTGGTGTCACGGTAAAGCCATTTGGGGCTCAGCCCCCTGCGCATGGTGCAGGATGGGGCTGCGGTGCAGGACCACCTGGGCTCAAAGCGGGCGTGCGGGGAGCGGTGCCTGTGTGCAAACCTCGCCGACCCGCTTTGACGAGTCGCTTGACGCGGTGTCTATATCTCCTGTGCGCTTGCAAATGATGTTTACTATTTAATAAGATGTGATGAGACTGTTCTGATACTTCAAAGGCAGCTGACAGTTTTGTTAGAAATAATCAAGGAACTTTTGGACAATTACGGTGAAGGCTCTGACAGCAAGAAAACGCATAAACCTTGTAACTGTAACTAGCACCAAAGTCAAAGATTCTTCCCTGGAAACAACTTGAATATTCATTTTATCCATTAAGCGTCACTTTTTTATTTATTTATTTTTATTCCGTGCTTTTTTCATGTCACTTTGCTTCCTTCATACCCAGGAGAGCTCTTTTCTTGTTACAAGACGTGAATCTTCCCACCTTCTTGAACTTCCTCAGCTCCAAACGGGTGGATGGTTTTCGGGGCTGTGCTGGCTGGCTTGCTGCTGCACCGGCACATCCCCGCTCCTGCGGGAAGTTTGGGGGGGGAACACACTGTGGTCCCCATTTTGCAGATTTCTTACGAGACCAAAAAACTCAAAGACCTCTGCAAACCCTCCCAGAGCCACGGCAGCAAGGCAATGGGCTGGATCTGATCAACAGGGAAAAATCCCGAGTGGCTTCCTAGGGATGGGGCTGGACCTGGGAAATTAGAAGTATCAATAATTCAGCCAGAGTGGGCAAAACTTAAATATCCCTTGAAAGCATCTGACAAAGCAGGTGAATCAGAATGAAAACCAGCTGAGCTCTTCCTCTGGGCCATCTGATATGCTGATTTCCCCTAATATTGATTGATGTTTAGCTTATAGACATATTGTCAAGCAGACACACAGGGCTTTTTTCCAGTTGACGTTCAAGGAGAGTGTTTCATTTAATCACAAGCCTTCCATCACTCAAGCCAGTGAGAAGGAAATTTGATAATACGGATGTAAAACTAAAGCCACCGATCTAATAAGACTTTTGCGTGGTATTAGTGGGAACGCGCAGTGACAGATCACGAACGTGCTCGGGTGAGAATTACCGACGTGACGAGACTTTGGGAGCGGAACCAGCACCTCTTGTTATCCCATTAGCAAAGCTGAGGAGACAAAACTGCTCGTAGGGAAAAAAAAAAAAACCACAACTTTCAGGTTGTGTTAGATCAGCCCTGCCCACGCTGCGATGCCGTGGAGGGACGGGGGAATGGGCATGTCAAGGCAGTGATGCTCCGGTCCATCGCTGCCTCTTGCCGGGGGCTGAGCCCCATCTCTGGGTGCACCCCAAACCGGGGGGGGTGTGTCTGTGCTTCTTGTGCTCATGGTTTCACCAGCATACGGTGTGCACGTCCTCTTTTCTGTTTCCATCCCCATCACGTCCTCTATTTGCATCCCTGTCAAGCTTGACCCCCTCAGCCTCTCCGGCACATGGGGCTTGACCCCCCCAGCCTCCCCTGGCTGCTTCAGCCTGGCCAGCAACGACCGCGCAGTGCATCGCATCCTCCGGTAGTCACTTGGAAAAGTAATTGGCCAAAGATTATTCTGTATAATTGAATGGCAGGGGCTTTGTATACCAAAGAGGGACTTGTCTTTGTCAAAAAGTCTTTACAAAGTATCCAGCTTCGGGTGTCAGGGAGGACAAGTTTTTTAATCATGTTAAAATGATTTATTTAAACGTCAAGCCATGTCACCTCACTTCCTTTCATTTTTCAAACTGTTTGTGTTTTTGCTGGATGATAAATTTATCTTCAGACAGCCTCAATATGACTAATTAACTTTGAAATATAAGAACCAGATGTGTGAGCTGGAGAGCTTTCTGAACTCATGCCAGGCATTTTTTTTCCTCTCTTCTCTTTTCCTCTCCTCTCCCTTTCCCTGCTGCCTGCGCCGAAATCGCTTTGCAGACACCCGGAGCACATGGAAAAAGCCCATTAGATGGATGGACCGACCCTCTTCCCCCTCCTGCCCTGCTCTGCCCCAGCCCACCTTACATTTTTCCCACCCAAGATGACCCCTCCACCAGCCGGGAGATGGGGCGAGCCGCAGAGTGCCCCGTGTACCTGCCGTAAGGATATTTAATGTGGAAAACAAGCTGCCATGATCCGTTTGCCACATGAAAGGAAATCAAGGCTGGATGTGACATAAAGTGATTTCTTTTAAAGAAAATCCTCCCATGTGAAGTGGGTTTTCCCCTTCTCTTTTCGTGAGACAATCTCTCTGAGCTGCTCGAAGAAGGGAAACATTTATGTACCAATTAATTAAGCAAAGCCTCTCGGCTTAATTTTTCTCTCTGTAACAGGAACGAGACCGCATGTTGCAGGCGGGAGGGCAAAACCCCCAGACAAGGACGGGGGCAGCCGGGCAGCGCGGCCATGGGTGGCCAAGGACCGGGTCCTGGCTCCGAGATCACCTCCCATTCCCAGTCCCTCACCACCCTCCCAAAAACAACCCCAAACCCAACCTCAACCCCAAAACCAACCCCAAACCCACAACCAGAGCAGCCGGAGGGTTTTCCCGTGGGGGGAGACCACGGTGCCGGGGCAGCATCTGAGCTCCTCCGGGAGAGGATGGGATAATGGGAACAAGCACTTGATGGCAACGTGCTGCTGTCCGCAGAGGTGGCAGAGAGCGAGAACAGTAAATAATGGTCTTCGCCTCTCTCTTACACACTTTGCTTGACAAAACACTCATTAATCACAAAATGTGCTGAAAGTGATTGCAGCGAGGGCTGGCGCGAATTCTCTTTCTGTCGTGGAGAGCTGTCCCATTTTGAAACTGATGGACAAATACCAGTTTTCAGTTCGAAATTATTTTTCATTTCACAGTTCAATCGGGCATGTGTAATAAGCAGAATAAGGGCAAGGTGTAAAAGCTAGAATTGAAATGAAGCACTGGGACCAGCTCTGGACTAGGGAGAGGATTTCCAAGATGATGGTGCTGCTTGGGTTCTGCACAGCTCAGGAAGGGAAAATTAGTTTTCTTGGATCCAAGTGATGAGAAAACCCTTCCCAATGCCCAGAGCCCTGGGCTGGGTCGGCACCTCTCTGCAGTGCTAATGAGCCCTTCAACTAATGGGGCTGGTGTGAGATTGACGGGACATGATGGAGAGGACACGGTCTCCCACAGTAATAAATTGGCTGCTCACAGTTTAGATAGGTGGACTCTTCAATGAGTAAAAAACTGGCTGGATGGCCGGGCCTAGAGAGTTGTGGTCAATGGAGCTAAATCTAGTTGGCAGCTGGTTACTAGTGGTTTTCCCCAGGGCTCAGTTTTGGGGCTGGTGCTGTTCAACACCTTCATAGACGATCTGGATGTGGGGATTGACGGCACCCTCAGTAAATTTGCAGATGGCACCAAGTTGGGTGGGAGTGTTGATCTGCTGGAGGGTAGGAAGGCTCTGCAGAGGGATCTGGACGGGCTGGATCAATGGGCTCAGGCCAATGGCACGGGGTTCAACGAGACCAAGTGCCGGGTCCTACACTTCGGC
>NW_009606534.1:507-30891 GCF_000690535.1 Cariama cristata | reverse complement strand
GGTTTGGGTTGGGGTTTTTTGTGGCAAAGTGATGCCATTGGTTTTCTAGTTTTGGTTCTGGTTTTGGGGGTTTGAGGGTTTTTTTATTTGTTTTGTTTTTTTCCCCTTTCTTTAATACCATTAAAAACATTCAGGGAGAAAGATGTTCAAAATAAAGGAAAAGAACTTTCAACAAGAAGAGTTTAAGATAACACCCAAATGTTTCATGCTATCACTCAGCAAGCACTGCACTAACTGCAGGAGGTTTTTAATCCCCTTCTGGCTCCAGTCTTTATCCAGGCTGAACTTACTATAGAGAGTTTTCCCCTAAAGCTCCAAACCTCTCATGGCACATCCCTGCACCAGCAGCCCCACTACTTGTTTTACGTTTACAGCATTTGCATGCTACTTTCATCATTTAACTGCACTCTTGACTTGTCATATAGGTGCTACATACACATCACACAAATACATACCGCACATGGTCGGTGCTTATCTAGTGCCCCACCATCTCTGCTCTGCAGCAGCTCTGCCAACACCTTCCTTTCTCTGCCTTGATGTCAGTTAGCAAGACAGTTGTGATCCTACTGTACAAAAACACTCCTTGGTACTAGAGAGGGCTGAGAAACATTATAAACCTCCTTTTTTCTCTCCTTCATTAACTTCTCTGCAAGTACTTCTCTTTCAACATGATCAAAAATAATCAAAATCACTTTCCAAATTTTTTCACTCATTAAAAATCTAAATACATCTTCATGGGCAAGCAAAGCACACCAAAAAGAATTTTGAACAAGTGAACAAAACAAAGCATTTTTAACTTATACTTTGAGATGGATTCCTTTTTGAAATGGTATTTTTAGGTGCAAAGGGTTTGATCTGCTCTGCCTAACACCCAGATGAATGTCTGTGCTGTCCCTTCTTTAAGGTTATTTTCCTTCAACTTCCACAGATTGAGAAATTATATCCATTTTTGTGCTCAGTGCCTTCCAGAGCACCCATCCTCCCTCACAAAGACTTTCAGCAGCCTCGTGCCAGCTGGTTCAGAGGTTCACCTCTTCCTCGCGCAGCTTTCCTCAGCTACTCTGCAAGAAGTCAGCTTCACTTCAGCCATCCAGCCTGGCCCATTTCCAAGGCTTTCTTGAAATATGTCTGCCAAAGGCTGCCCTATTTCTTTTGACACACTGCTCTGAGATCTAGGACTTACAGCCTTCAGACAGCTGGATTTCACAATTTCCATCACCCTAATTTCCATCAGTAACTCCATCCTAGAAAAGCTGTTTCTGGCATGTCCCCCACTCCCCTCTGAATAGTCATGCAAACAAATAATTTCTTTATTCTTTTTTAAAGCCAGTCTCTTCCCTTTCCATCCACAAATTCCCCCCAGTTAATGCTCTTCAAGCTCTGCTGGCTCCCACCTCACCTCCCGATTAGAGGAGCTCATGTTCCTCAGTCACAGATGCACTTTAACACCCCTGCATGTGCTTTCCCCTTTCATTTCCTCGTAACCCATTCTCTCTTGAGCTAACAACTTTGCTCAGCTCACTAAGCCCCAAGCACGACTCTCCTGGGCACAGCACAGCTGTGGAAAGAGACAATAGGGCACAAAAGAAACTCAGGGTTACCCCAAGCTAGAAAAAGAGGTGGATGATAGGAAAAAGAGAGCCTAGAAGCCCTTGGCCAAGGTGGACCCTGCGGAGGGCTGATGCCCCTAGAAAAGAGCCACCTCCATCTGAACATCTATAGCAGCAGAGGCAGCGCAAGCGCCTGATCCAGAGCCCCAGGACCCAATGCTGATGTTTGAAGACCCTGAGAAGGCACAGCCTTGAGCACCAGGGTGTTATCCTACCCCCCTCCCCCCCCCACAATCCCTGTGGGTTTCTCTCTTCGTTCATGAGGCTGTCACTTAGTGGCACCTCCACATATGACACCTCAGCTCACGGACAGAGTGCTCCCGCAGATGTGGGTGGGTCTGGTTCGGAGGGATGCAAACAGAGCGTGAAACTATCATCAGAGGCTATTAACATTTTCTTAATGTGTGAACTGAGCTAGAAACAGAGAGCAGAAGAAAGAATTAAAAGCTTGCAGAGACACAGATGGTGCCTCCCCTGCCACCCAGACTTTTGGAGACGTTAATAGCAGAGGGTTGGAGAAGAGGAATCCTCCTTGGCTTTCCCTTTGCTGCCATTACTGCAGGGAGCCCATACAACACTCAAAAAAAGAGCAAGATGGTACAGCCCACCGTGGCTGCTCTCCCATCTGGTCCTCTTCTCCACCACTCAGAGCCATGGAAATTCATGTTAACACAGGATCTTTACTCCTTTGAATAGCAAGGTTCCCTGCTGGAGATCAAAAAGCAGCCTTTGGGCTGTGGGATCTGGCTGTTACAGGAAAAATTACACCATTATAGACCTCTGTCTCCAGTTTGAGGCTCAGAACAAGAAAAATCAATGCACTCCTAGGCAAAAGCCAATATTCAGAATGACTAACCTCATAAGAAACAAGATGTTTCCAGGTGTTTAAAACAAGTAATATGACAGCAAAATCCTCCATCAGTGAACCTGTAATAACCTCACACTGAATATGAGCATCCTTCATAAGGTACCTTGTTCCAGCCCCTACACCCACCCCCACCCCATCCCTGCAGACAGCTGCTTAGGCTTTTCACGGGATGACTCCAGAAGCTACAAAGGGGAGGGAAAAGAAAAAAAAAACAACACCCTTTTTTGGTGGGCATGCTTATTTTTCATTTGAGCCGGTTATTATTTGTCTGGGGCAGCAAGTAACCCAGTGCCACTCCCCATGGGGCTGTTAGCATGTGGCCACACAAGCGCAGTTGAGGAAGGGCTGGCAGGCGGTGGGGCAGAGCTGAGCCACCAGGGACGTGGTTTATCATAAATGTAAAGCATGGCCCAACACAGCAGAGCTCTGCTCTGGGACAAGGATCAGAGGCGGTAAATTGTGAGCAAACTCCTTTCAGGGGCTAATGGGAACATGAGATGGGATTTCCTGAACACCCTCAGGGCTTGTCTTTATATAAAAGCTGCTTGCATTTAATTACAATCAGTTACATTAGCTACATCAAGTCGATTTAATTAAATTGCAAGGACACTCATCAGTTGATTTAACTCCGTCTCAAATGGATTTAGCAAAAGTTGGCAAGAAACTAAATCAACACAAACCAAGATCAAAATCAACTGAAGAACTTCCACGCAGGATTTTGCAGAAATTCTACAAAACCGATTTGAAGACTCATTTTAAATGAAGCAGGGTAACTCAGGCACAGAGAAAGATGAACTTTTGGGATGAATGCAAAGCGTCTAATGTTTCAGCAGCCCTAACAGACTTGAGTTGTGAGAAAAGACCTTCCTTTTCCTTCATGTCCTAAGAGTTGACATTTTTATCCACATATGGCTTATATTAGTCATAACCTTCAGAAATGTTTGCCCAACAGCACTCAACAAGCAATCGCCATTTCCCAGTCCAGGCATGCAAGCTGGAGGTCACAAGCCATGCACCGTACAGCTGCAGCCTGAATGGAGCGCACACCATTGTTTGTTAGGACGATTAAAAATGCTGTGGATTTGTGAGCATTATTTAATCTACCTCAAATTAACTCCCATCTCTGAATGCACGCGTTAGTCTAATTGGAAGCTTTTAGCACTGAAAGTTTCAGGACAGAAGAGGACACACACAAGCGGCAGATAACAAGACAGGCCTTTTGCAGGCAGTTGTTGTAGGCAAGTTGCACTGCGCTGCTCCTTCACATGGTAGCAGCTCCAGTAGATGCAACAGACTCAGCACAAGTCTTCAGCATGCACCTGAAATATCTTAATCTGTACCAGGAGTGGGGTGATAGGAGGGTAGAAATACAATCCTAGTTTTGTATGTGGAAAATGGAGCAGCTGTCGGAGCACTTGGCTCTGTGCTTGCAACACCAGGTGGGTTACACCGCTCCTGGCAGAATCCATCCCAGCCTCCATCTCAGAGATGCCTCAAAATGGCAAAGCCTGGTGAGGATTTATGAACTCATCCACTTTGACCAAACTGCTCATTTCAGCTCCAGATTTGCTGGTTCCAACCCATTCCAGCCAGCACCAGCCTCTTGCTTACACTACATAACTGGCTTGCTTTTATTTTTTCATAGCTGCATTTAGACTTGCCCTCACAAACCAAGCACCTATTCTATGGGCCAGGAATGGTCCTAACAGCTTTCCCAGCAAACCAAGTGATTTAGGACAAGTTTAGTACCATTTTTTATACTGCTATAAACCAGGTTTACAGTTCAGTGACTAGCAAGAGTAAAGCTGCCACCACTTCCTTAGCACTATGATGACCATTATAATAGTACTCTAAGCAATGATGTGGCTACTATAAAGTTCCAAGATCACCTTTTATTTCAGCGAGGAGCCATTTCCAAGTCCCTTCCCAAGAAGGGAAGAAAGGAGAGAAAACACACAGCCCAACAACAGTAATCTGGGAAAGAACAAGTTTCTACACCATCTACAACTGCTCCAGCCAAAGCCTGCCACCAGATCATAAAAGCAGCAAAACCTCCTTGTACTGAAGCCCCAGAGGCTGCAAAGCTTCTGGCTGCAAAGGGGGTCTCTGTCATCCCTGCAAGGTAGGCTCTGCCGTCTAGTAAACCAGAGGCCAGGTCCTGTTATAGCTTTACAACCTGGGCAAATTTCTCCAGCTCTCTACATCCTACCAGTGAGATGCATCCTACTGCTTTGTAAAATTTGTTCATAACAAGGCACAGCAGAAATGCTGGGAAGCAAGCAATGTTAGAAATTAGACTCAGCATACTGTTTAGATTCAGTTCAGTTTAAACATTATGAATGCCTAAATTCTAATATATATATATACACACACACATTTACATGAGAAGTCATGCTTCCAAATGCTTCCATATTTACTTTCCTATGAGTTTTTAAATTTATGATTATTTAAAGTAAAACAAATACCTGGAAATTTTGAAATTAGTTCATTGTAAAAGTGTTATTTCTGAGCCTGCCCAATACTAGGTAAGACCAGGTGTGCAGAAAGACATCTGCAGCGCTGCACTTTTTAACCACAGACAGCGTGGCTCTGTAGCTGGCTGCTTTGTCAATCCACATACTCAGTAATGACAAACCTGTGTCTGATGAAGTCAGTTCCAGTAGCATTGCTTGGTTTGGAGCACCCTCCTCACTTTCCTGATGTCTAGGCTCTTTTCCTGTTCTAGAAAGAGATTAATTTACCACCATGCTGAAAGAGAACTGAAAGCAAAGAGCACAGGGTTCTACCAGTGGGGGATCTATGAAACATGGGCCCAGCCATGGATCAGCTAATGGATTGAACAGCATTGTGAACCTCTCAGTCAGATCAGGTTTGACCTGATGTCGCATGTCTATCACCTGAAGCCATTTCATTGATTTTCCTGGAAGATTTACCAGTTTCTGAAGGCTGAAAGCCTTCATGTCTTTCATACTGCTGATAGAAGGAGCCATCCAGGCCTTCTTCCATATTTGGAGCAAAAAGATCTTCCTTCCTTCCTCCCTCATTACAAATATCATTGAAAGGAGAAAAACAAAGAAACAAGACACTGCACAGAAACACTGTTGCGATATACAGCAATGCCATTTCTTAGCATCCCTGTTACTGCAAACAGCTCCACCCCCAAAATAGCAGGGGGTGATGCATTGAACCAAACAGGGCTGGTAGCAGCTCTGGGTGGTGTCACACCTCAGTTCATGGGCACCAAGAACTGGAACAAGGGACCAAGCACCCAACTTCAGAAATGGGAGAGAGAGGAGGCCACCAGGCCTCCCTGATAACAACACCACTTAGGAGCATCCCTCCAGGTTTTTAGGTACCTGGCAGCCAACCCACAAAGCTGTGGGAAGACACATCAGCTCTGCTTCCAAGTCAGTTGTTAACAGAAAGTATGCCAATAGACGGTGCAGAAATACATATCCTTGTTTTGGACCCACTGCCATCAGGAAATTCATGCTGGTTGGCTCCATGGGACTGCATTTCTGTGCAGCTCAGCAACCACGCAGCACCTCAGCTCAGGTACTCCAAGCAGGCATCCTGTGTTTGTGGTTGGCATTCACAGCATGGTCTCACATCCTAAAGTGTGAGAAGTGAGAGGCATCACTTGGTAAGATCAGAAAACACACTGTCTCCTTAGCACACTACCACCACAAAACCAGGTGGGGATCTAGGGTTTCAGAGGCCCATAGGGGAAAGACTCTTCATTTTGAGATACCCTGCCCTCTAGAAGGACTTGTCCTAATCCCTATGGAGGAGATGGTTCAATGGTTCTGTATGAGGTATCTTCTAGATTAAAACCTTGCAGAGGGTTTGTCCAGGGTCACCCCTCCTTTCCCTAAAACTGATTACATTACAAACTAGAATGAATTCTGAGTACTCCTGCAACAGTCAACCCCTCCTTGAAGCTTTAAAAAAAAAAATTCTTGCCCTTGATATCATTTCAGAGAATTGTGAACTCCATAGCCCCACTGTGTGGCTAATAACATACTTTCCTTTACCAGCTTCAAACATTTTACACCCCTTTTGTTGTTCCTCTATGGCCAAAACAGAAAGACTGAATGCTCCCATTTGGCCTTCTCCAGACTGGCCATTATGGTACGTATTTTACTGATGTTCTTTTGACCTGGTTTTGGCTCAGATAGTTAGTTGTCTTCCTAGTAGTTGGTCCAGTGCTGTGTTTTGGATTTAGTATGAGAATAATGTGGATAGTAACAACTAAAACACCAGCGTGTTAAGTAGTGCTTCCTCCAACTCAAGGACTTTTCAGTTTCCCATGCTCAGCCAGCGAGGAGGTGCACAAGAAGCTATGAGGGAGCACAGCCAGGACAGCTAACCCCAACCAGCCACAGGGATATTCCATACCATAGAGCATCATGCTCAGCATATAAACTGAGGTGAGTCGGTCAGGAGGTGGGGATTACTGCTTGGGGACAGGCTGGGCATCGGTCAGCAGGTGGTGAAAATTGTATTGTGCATCACTTGTCTGTCTTCGGTTTTGTTCCTCTCTGTCATCTCCCTTTTCATTACAATTATTATTATATTTTGTTTCAATTAATAAACTGTTCTCAACCCACAGGTTTTACTTTTTTCCAAGTCTCCTGCCTGTCCCACCAGTGGGTGGAGTGGGGGGGAAGCAGGGAGTGAGCAAGCAGCTGCATGGTACTTGGTTGTCAGCTGGAGTTAAAAGGACACCACCTTTCTTACACATCTCCTTTCTGGGGTAGGCTCCCAGTCTTCACTTCCTTTCTTGCCAAGAAAGTTTTTCCATGGCACTAATTCTTCTTCCATCCTCTGAATACTCCCCAATTCTGAAATATGTTTTCCAGTACGGAGCAACCATCACCCACTGGTCCAAATAAGATGCCCAACAGATTACACAATGACATAACAAGATTAGCCATTTCAGATACCGCCCACCATGGAATGTTATGCTTCATACCCCAGCAGCCTGATCTGGTAAAGTAAATCTCTCAGGAAAGCCTGGCAAGACGGAACTAGAGGACCAAACTGCTACAATTAATAGCAATTTCGCTCCCACAGCATCATCCATGGGTTGTGCTCACCATCACGGTAAAGCTGCCTGACAGAGCAACGGGGGCGGCCAGCCCACGACGCAGGCAGCTCCAACATCCTTTCCTGCGTGGGCCTCCTGCCTGGCACCTTCCCAAGGGGCTTGATTTCTCCATGCCCTCCTTGTGCAGTCAAGTGTTAAATATTAACCAGTGGCATTCCCACCTCTTTCCCGAGGGGCTTATTTCATTGTTTAAGTGACCCTCTAGCAGGAAATGTAAGGAGCTGTCAGCAGCACAGCTAATACAGTCATCACCCAAAGGCCAGCAGCCCTGCTCTATGCAGATATTTGTAGGTTTATTTAATAATCTTAGACAGGATGCGAAGGTGGCAAAGTACTGAGACTTGCACAAAAAAAAACATATGCACAAAAATCCTGAGAAGAGGGAAATGAACGATTAACAGTCATGAAACCCACAAGAGAGAGGCAAGGCAAAGTTTGCTGCAGTCTCTTGCAGGAGGTACCAAGCACCAGTGCAAAGCTGCTGCCTGCGCTGCTCTCATGCCGTGCTGAGGCTGGGAGGCACCAGCACCGAGTGCCCTTGCAAGGCTGCTGCCCCGCCCGCAACCTCCGTTACTGGGAAATTTCTCCTGGGGCATTTGGCTTGCACTTTTCTCTCCTTAGCAGCTAATCTTGGCTGTAAAGTGAATGCTCTGGGGACACAAGTTCTCTTCCAGTCCTGCTTCCTCCAAGTCCAGTGAGGTTTTTTGCCATCAGCTCAGAGCAACAGTAAATCTCAACAGCAAGCCCAAAGGCATCCCTTCCCCCCTCTCCCCCCACTACCCATTACTACCTCCAGGAAGGTTTCAGGAGACCAGGGCTGGAGGAGAAGTACAGAGCAGAAGCCAGGCATCAACACATTGCACCAGGCATAGAGCAGGGCAAGCCAGCCCCGGGGCTAGGTGCAGGAGCTGGCACTCTGCACACTGAAACGGAGGCTCTGGGCACTGCCCCACGACATTGCCCATCACTTACACAGAGCTGGACACCTCTGCCAGTGAGCCACCTGCTTAGAAATGCCACAGCCCAAGTCTCCTTATCCCCCCACTTAATGAGATTCAGCAAGAAGCAGCACTAAATTAGGCAACACGTTCAGCCATGCAGCACCCTGGGACTCTGATGGTGGGATCTCTCTTTTGTAGAGACACCCTCAGCTTTGTTAGAGCCAGTGCAGAGAAAAACATTACGGCCCGCCTGCTACTGACACACCTGACCTGCTCGGATCCTGCTGCCCACGCAGGACC
Source organism: Cariama cristata (assembly GCF_000690535.1). Classification (NCBI taxonomy): domain Eukaryota; kingdom Metazoa; phylum Chordata; class Aves; order Cariamiformes; family Cariamidae; genus Cariama; species Cariama cristata. The sequence goes on along the minus strand of NW_009606534.1, from coordinate 22,062 downwards.
AGTCAGGTGCACAACAGCACTGGTTTCTCCTGAGGGATGAGTCCATGTTCAGATAAGTTTCCATGAAAAGTTACTAACATGTACAAATCTACTACCCTTACACTCAGTATACTACACCAAGAGAATAAAAGAGGTCCTCATCTGTCCCCCAGCTAATCCCATGTAACTAACTCCTGAACTCTCTAACATTCCGTTTTCACACACAGACTTCCCTGGGGCTTAAAGACAACAGAAATGTATTCACTCTTCATTTCAAGGTGGATTAAAGCTATGGGTTACAAGCTAAAAAACAACTTAAAAAGCCAAAACCACAAACATACAAGAACCACCATCACTACACCCTGCTAGCTTCCAGTGCTTCAGCACAGATTTCCAACGTAAGATAAAAAGAGATCACACCATTCCTGCACGCAGTGTTTTAGGGTCAGGCCCCAGCACAGTTCTGACTCTGCTAGGCTCTGCCTGGGACAAGGATCCAGCCAACAGCTCCTGCAAAGCCAGCACCGCCTGCACAAACAGAAGAGGCTCCACAGCCAGAGCAGGCTCAGCAAAGGCGATGTACAGTACAGGAAACACTAGCCTGTGGATACCTGGCTAGATATCAAGCAACCTGGACTTCAAAATGTTCCCTGATATTTTGTTCCCCTAATCAGCTTTTATTACAAAGGAAAAGCCAAGCTCAGCTTTCAGGAGGGGACAGAGGTGACAAGGAAAGGGAATACATGACACAGAGGTAGTTGTTTACCAGGCATCACTTCTGACCTCCTGCTGACAAGATGAGCTGTATGGCAGCATTTAATCCCATATAGCAGTGCAGAGGGACTCCCTGGTCCTGGTTTGTGGGCATGTTTCTTCCTTAGGCAAAGTCCTCACTCCACCACACCTTGCCTGCTTTTCTCATTTAACAGAGCCAAGATACACATGTAGCTCCAGGGGGAGTCCAGCAAAACACATGGACTTTTGTGAATGAAGAGCAATAGGAAAGGATGACAAGCGCTGGAGCCACCAGCAGACAGACGGCTTTTCCCACTGTGCCAATACAGACTGAAATCAATTCATTTACTGTCACAAACCAACTAAATACAATACTGGAATGAGCTAGAGCAAAGCTCCTCAGTGCAGCAGCATCCTGCCTGCATCCACTACAGTGAATTATGGCTGGGAGATACAATATATTTTCCCCAAGTAAATACATAAAACATTGACATGTGCTAGATCTGTAGAGCCAGAGTGCCCTTTACAGATTCCACAAGGTGCTGAACACTGGGGACTTCCATGCCCAAAACTTGTAAGCATGACTGTATGTGAAGATCTTGGAGGAAAAAAAGGTTAACACACAAGACAGGACCCAGAAGAGTAAGTGTTCTTCTCCCAGCCTCCTCAAGAAGCTGCCACCCACCTGCCCTTGGACAGGGCTGGCTCATCTTCTGTCCAGGAGGCTCAGATCAATACCCAGGAAGAGCACTGATCAATTTAAGAGGAATAACAGCCATCTCACCCCCTCACTAAACAGCTGCACACACATTATTTGCAGTTGCTGCCAAACCTCTCAAAGATTCACTAGGGACCACACTAATCAATTTTTATTTCCAATTAAGTTGATGCCTGCAGTATGCTGGAGGAAAGATGGGCAGAAGGAACTACCCTAAATGAAGATCTTGAGGAGGCAGCAGGGCAGGGATTTACACCAAGTAGTTGGTCTTTTGAGTAGGCCAACAAAGATGAAATAGGCAATCTGCCAGTCAGCCACCACTCCAACTTGGGACAGCAAATTTTTTTTTTCCTGCCCTTAGCCACAGCCCTTCTGCTTTGAAAGCAAGGTCTCTGAGGACTTGGTAAGCAAGGCTAGGATTTGACGGACTGACTGGCACGTCTGTATCAGTAATCACAGCCTCCACTGTAGAACAACTCAAATTTCACTTTTATTGAATCTCCAGTTCCATTCCCTCCTACCTTGAGGCCAACTAAGGGGTTTCCTGGCCAGGGACAACCACCCTCTCTTGATGTCTTCACCTGCCTCATTAAAACACCTGTAGTCTTAACAGAGGGTTTGTGCCCATTTATTACACCCGTCACATCTGGTCAGAGAGCTGGACTCTGCAGCGTGGATCTCTCCACCTGAGGTGGTCACCCCAGCTCCCCTCTACAGCCAAAGGGGGAAGCAGCCCCTGCAGACATCTTTCACATGGCTACGCTGGGTACTTGGATTGGCGCAAAAGGAGGCAAACCCCCAATTTCCCTTCTGCAATGAGGAAGGGGGGCAGACAGGCAAAGTTGGGCAAACAAATCCCATCCTACAGCATCTTCATTTGGAGCTTGCCAACAGGGACAGCCTCCAACCATCTGCTTAAAATGAAGTGTTGGGGAAAAATAAAAAAGGAACCCGAGAAGTAAATGTTGCTGACAGCGAATGAAAACTGCCAGTGCTGTAGCTACATATGTCTGATGAGCTGAAAGGATGCTGGTGTGTGTGATGCCTCAAAACCTTGCATAAAAAAACCCCAAAGATGGAAAGTGTTATCAGCGGGCTGGCAGAGGACTGCAGTCCAGCAGACAAGCTCAGCTTGGCTGTCTGATGACACTTAACGGTGAGATACAAGGACAACAGCAAGGGTACATGAGAGCAAGGCCAAGGCAGTTCTGAGCAGTGAGGTAATGCCACAGCCAGGTAGCACACTGTGAAGGGGTGAGCAATCCTCACACATTCCCATCTCCTTGCCTCTGACCTGAGCTGTAACTATTTCTCACTGGCTTAAGAATTTTACAGTTCTCACTTGGGCAAAGATGCAGGAAAGGGTGGTCCATTTTGGAGGACAGAATAACTAAATCATCACTTCTACAAAGTTAGACTTTACCAAGCTATAACAAAGATTTCTAAAAGGTACCCCACCATCTTTCCATCACAAGATAAAGCCAGCAGCTTGTATTTAAACTCACGTACCTTCTTGCATTTCTCCCAGCCTTTGTGTCTTCTGTTGCCTCATTTCTTCAAGTCCCAGCCTTGAAGCTCTTGAGAAAGCTAGATGGCCTCTTCTTTCTGGTCACAGTGTCCATCGGGGTTTGGGACACTGATAAAGATGACGTAAGGGCTTAGCAGACAAGAAACCATAAAAATGAGAGAAATCCTCAGAAGAGGTCCATAACAACCTTGAGAATAATGTGGAGTGAGTCACATGAGACACTTCAGCATCGCCAGTAGAAAACAGGTAAGCTTTCAAAGTCCATTGTGGACTGCCAAGTACCTTGCATAACCACACAGGCAGGGTGGTGAGACAGTCTGGCTGACAAATTGCTCGAGTCACAATGGCCCCGGTCAGGCAAAGGCTTGATCCATGCAGTGGGGGCTGCGGTGCAGCAATGGCATCTCTGGTGCTCACCACTGACAGGTAACAAATGCTATTGTGATGGGCTGGATAAAGAGACTCTGTGAACAGGGTGGGTTGAAACGCCTCCTGGAAGGGTAGATGAAGGTGGTGCCAGGGCACAAAAGGGACAAGTGTCCCGAGATCTGTTTGAAACTCCAAAGTGAAAAGAGACACTGCTCAGTCTCCCAAGCCAATTCAAAAGCCTCAAACTGTTACTCCCTCTCTCTACACCTAAATCTGAACTACCAGACATAAGCAGTTTGCTGCAAATTAACTCAGTGTGGGGAAAGACTACTTCAAGTTTTTTTAGTGCTTAAATCTTGTTTCATTCCTCTCCCTCCCCTCCAAAAAAATCCTGAGAACTAAACAAGCTGTTGCTGAGCTGCTTGCAAGGATTTATTTTGAGTTTTGCAGCTTGTTTCTGTACTCAGGTGCAAGCTCCTTGGTTTGTTTTGCTTGTTTGCAATGCAGTGATTTGTGCTGCTAGAAGCTGTATCCATTGCAGAGGCAGCATTTGGCAGTAGCTTGGAGATGCTTTACTATTCTCTTTCTTCTTGTTTTTTTGGAGGGATTTCTGGTGTTTTGCCTCAGGCAGCCTACACATGTAGATAAAGTAAAATGACTACTTCAAAAGGCGCCCTGCTGCAGGTGTTCAGGATGGAGGTAAGGGGAGTTGGGGGCTCACAGAACAAATACACCTACCCGACCTCACATCTCTTCACTGGGTTCAATTTCCAAGTTCCTCTTTGCTCAAGAGGAAGAGCTCTCAGTTCTCATCAATCTTTTTCCTCCAGACGTCAGTGAGCCATGATGGAAATCCCATGACAATGGCATTTTGCCTAGTGCAGCTTCTGGTCCTGGGCAAGGAGATCAGCACCAGCTCTTCTACTCATCTCCTTTCCTGTGGCCTCTTCCCCTTCTCCAGCACTGGTGTTTATCCCTCTCACATAAACAGTTGCAAAACTCAGGCAAGCACTGTCGTTCCTACAGGAATCCCACCGTGAGCTTTCCAGTGACAACTCCTGCAGGCTGAGGAAATGCAGGACATCTCACAGCCCAAGATGGAGCTGCAGTTTGAGCAGCAGTTACATGCAGAGATATGTAGGAGCAAAGGCATTTCTGTGCACATAAGGGGTTAAAACAGAGATAGGTTTATGCTTGCTGTGTTCCTTGGGATAAAGATTGTGATGACAGCTATCACTGTTGCCAGAAAAAGAGGATTTCAGGATTGCCATTTGAAAGCTGCCTGTACCCACACAGGTAACGCAGTGCCCACACCAGTACTGCACCATTGGAATAAAGCTGGCAGAACACCTATGCTGCTCACAGAAGTGCTTTAATATGACCAAAGAGTTTATACTCTGCTATCAGTTATGGAGAGAGAAAAGCAGCAGCCTCCCTGATGACTCAGTAGCCTGGGAAAAAGGGACAGACCTGCTCAGCTCTGCATGTAATTTGCAAGATTGCAGTCTAACAGAATTCTTTAGATCTAAAATACTTACACCAGAAGACTAAGCTAAAAGCTCCTTGTTCCATACCACAGAAATTTGTATTCCACTGGGTTTACAGAAGTGGAAACTCACAGTGTCCACAGGTTTCTAGAGAAAGCAAAACAGAGAAGCCCTGGGCAAGCCCTCATCCTGCTCTGCAGGAGCATCACCTCCCCTGCCCTGCTCCAGCTCACATATAACCACAGACTCTCAAAACTAATTTGAGAGCCTGTAACATTCAGGCAGTGGAAACAGTTAGAATAAGAGTTTTGCTAACATTAGGAAGAGCTGATAAAGCAGATAGGCTGTCCTAGGTAGTTAGAGGAGATTCTTGCAGCAGCTGGAATGATCCTGCATAATGGGTCTTAGGGGAGAAATGGGAGAGGCATTTGCAGAAACACCTAGGAAGCTTTAAACATTGAGGAGGGCAAACCTTATATATCTGGTCACGCGTCTCTCTCAGCAGCTTTGCAGGGAACTTATGAAGAGCAATAGATGCTGACTGCCAGAAACCACGACGAACGGATGGCAGACCACCCCAGCACCCTCTCCTCTCCTGCTCCTCCTCTCCACAGGGATGGCAATGCAACAGAGCAAGGTACACCGCACTGCTTGCACAACTCCATTGCCCTCCATCTAATCACAGCGCAGCTAATAAATTTGCCACTGACGACAGTAAGATTACCCATACATCAGGCACGGCAGACAAGGAGAGAGTCTTTCATTCAAGTGACAGCCAGCTTCTGCAAATGCTGATGTCTGCAGGCAAGGATTTTAAAACACATATCCATGTGCAGAAAAAAAAAAAACAAAACAAAACACAAAACCACACACAACACCAATTCCTACTTCCAACCATGCACTACTTAGATGCTTCAGAACATTGGGGTAGGCATTTCTTCAATGCCTCCAATTTTGTACCAGTTACATGCAGCAGTTACTGCATCCTCCCAGGAAGAAACAAGCTGGCTTTTTTCAAGGAAAGCATTTTTGCAAAGAAATATTTCCTTTCTTTGGGAAAAAAAAAAAAAAAAAAAAAAAAAAGATGCCACACAAAACAATCTTTCCTTTCTATTTGGTAATTAAAAAATACTGAAAACCAAGTTCCTTACATAGAAATTATTTTTTAAAGCACCACTTCATATCAACATACAGCAGAATAGTACACACAAGTTTGGCTAGCAAGATTTAGGATTAAGCATTTTCCTGACAAGACGATTGGTGGGGCAAGACAGGGAATAGGTCATTTATACCATCACAAAGAGCACTAAGGAAATAGTAAGATTTTCTATGACAATTTGTTTCACTTTGAAAAACAGCAGTAGGAAAAACACAACAGCCATGCCGAAAAGAAAAATGCCAAGTCACTCCCACATCTGGATTTGGGGCAGCAGATAGGTTCCTAAATTAAGATGTATTGAGCTTTTGGCTGGCGGGGGCTGGTGGACAAACAAAAAACAAACCACCAACTGTTTGACTTCCAGGCTTGGATGACTCCTTGGTTCCTGTGGGACTGGAAACACAGAGAAGAGTCCCAGGACACCCAGAAAGGGTGACAGGGTGACACAAGAGGCACAGATAGCTCAGATCTACAATTAAAACCTTAAAAGGTTAATTTCAAGATAAATTACTAGATAAATACAATTTCAAGAATTTTCTTCACTTGACTGGTACATTGCTGAGCAGCACAAAAGTTCTTACTCCCTTCACTCCCCTTCTTTCTAATTGAAAGCCAGGGAAAAAACAAGAAGCCTCAATTCATACAAGGATAAAATGCAGTCCTCATGCATCCTCTGTATCATTTACTCCTTGCTTTTCCTATAAAGTCACAGGAATCAGAAAACATTCCTGAAGGTGTCAAGAGATCACCAAGCCCATGCTTTCCTCACCAATGTTTTTGTGGCAGCTTACAACTTGGTGCCATCTTAAAAACGCAATGAGCATATTCTCTTTTCCTTGAAAGGGTCATTAAAGAAAGGGTTGACTTTTACCAGACCCTCAACAGATGCCAGGGGAATCTCACTCAATCCGTTTGTCCACAGTGACAAGAAATCACTATGCAGGTAAGCCCAAGTACGGTTTTCCAGCCACTGCATAATAGCTTCATCCAGTCCATGTTTCCATAGCTCATCCTCCCTAATTCTTAAGACGAGATTAAAGAAATTAACATGAGAACAAGCTCACACTGAAGGAGAATGTTTCTGGCAACTTATAATCCCAGTTTTGCTCCTAGTGAATAGGCCGATACTTAATATACAACCTTATCTGAGCACCTCCACAGCAGAGCTTCATAAAAACACTGAAAGATAACAATCGTAAAATTTTGAAAACATAAATTACAGACCCATAACAGGAGGTTTAAGTCTCCAATTCACTCAGAAAAGAAGAGGAGCTATAAATTAGAAGAAATACAAGCTCCAGAAGAATACCTCTGTGCTAGACTTCACTTTATATACCCAGAATAAATTTCCGTTTTAGACAGGAGGAGATCTGTTTACTTATTTCCCTGAAAAATGGATGCCACAGAATAGATCTATCTAGAGCCTGATATATTATTTCTTCACATGTCTTGTTGGATGGCAAGAATAAGGTATTTAAAATTAACTCCAAGGTCAAGATATAAAACACCACCTCACTAGAAGCTGCCCCACAGGCTTTTTGCTAAGAGCACAGGTAACCACTTGGCAAGACATCTTGGTAAAAAAATACAAGGATTCCTTGGGATCATTTAGCTGAACCCTATTAAAAATCCCCTTCTTCATCTCTACCTGAACCTCTAAAGCCAAGAGCTACAAAGCTGTAACTCCATGGCTCATGTAGAAGTTAGTTTCCTTGAAATACAAATAGTCTTAAGGCAACTAAACAGTTTAAGCTGCCAGTGTGTGGAAAGAAAAAGTCATTATTTTATAGTGATCAGAGGTGTCTGAGGTGCTTCAGAGAGCACAGAGAAATGCACAATCCCTGTAGACCTTACAATCCAATTAACTTAATTAACCATGTTATTTTCCTAGTTCCTGGTAACTCCTTAAATCAATGAACTAAGTCTTAATAGCAAAGTACATAACTAGGAGCTTTATTGATCATATCTGCACACAACACTGCCTGAACTCCCAAAGTCACGGCTTGGCATAAAACCTATAAAAGATACTTCAGTAGCAGAATGTGACTTCATTATCCCAAAGCCCTGTGCAGGTACCAGAGACAGGACAGAAGCAATCAAAAGGCTGGGACTGAAAATTTAATAGCAAGAGAGGAAATAAGCATAGGCTCAATGTTAATCTACATTACAAGAAAAAAAAACACCCATCACAGTATTATCCAATTTTAAAATCAAAATTTTACATTTGTTCATCACCTCTCAAAAAGAAGGATCCCAGAGTATTTTACAAATTAATAAGGAAGCCAGACCTGCAATCGCTAATTTCTCCACATCCTCTCCGCACCTCCTGTGGCTACCTAAAGCCCAGGACAAGCAAGCAGCTCCTCAGCCCAGACAGGGAGGAGCAGAGAGGGCAGGTACAAGCTTGCCAATAAGAAAAGCTGCAGGGAATTCACCTGCAAGATAATTCAGACATCCTCACAGAGCTCTCTAATGGGAGAGGTGCTTTACACCAGCTCCAGCCCCACTATCCATCACAGCCATGTCTCCTCAGCAAGGACACAACATCCAAGACCAGAAGGTCAATAGAGAGGCCACAGCCACCCCTAAGCACAGGGCACATATGCCCAATTTTGCCTCCCAGCACAGAACAGGATCAGCCTCTTTCCTTATTGCCAATGACTCTTCAGCGCATCTTCGCTGCCTGCAGCGGTGTAACCATGCAGCCCTGTTATACAGCATCGCCGTGGCCAGTAACCGGCCATAAGCTCTGCATTGAGCTTGCAAGGCCTCAGCCCTGAGGCTCACCAGGCTTGCTCTATCCGAGCTTCTCTCGACCTGCCCACAGCTTTGTTTTACTTGTTTCAGCTGTGGCAGCAATTTCTCCATTTGACCAGCTACCTATGGCTTTGTTGTACATCTCCGTATGGTACAACCATAGTTTTATATAGGCATTCATAACAAGCAGTTACTCTAAAGAATGAGATATTTATGACCAACACAAGGACAACAGTGCAGAGAAACAGTGCATTTAAGAAGCAGAGATACAGGATGTGGCAGAGGGGAACACCAGCACAGGATGGCAAGTGATGGGACACAGACTTGACGCTGGAGACCCCACAGCTCTAAATAACTTACCCATGATCAGTTAAAGAAACGCCTGCCTAGAGCTGGACTAAACCACTTGTAGGGATAATGAAGAGAACAAATAGCATCCAGCATATGCCAGCTGTAATGTAACCTGGAGCTGCAGATTGATAAGCAAAGCTGCTAAAGTGTCTTAGCAAACAAAAATGACCCCAAACAGATCCTAACTAGAGAAGAGAAACCATCAATATGAACATCATATCCCCCTGGTGTGTAACATGCATGTGTAACAATTTTAACTGTGTTATTATTCTTTCTTTTTCTGCAAGAGTTACAGCTGGACTAGCAAGGATTAGACTCTTACAGTTTCAATTACACTCAAAAGAAGTTGTTGGGTTTTTATATATAAGGTGTGTTACCTCTTCACCCATAAAAAAAAAAATTTGAGTGCAACAGCAGTCATACACCAGGTAGAGTAACAGCAGGCATGAGGGGACCCCTTAATCCCCTTTCACCAGCTCTTGTCCAGCATGATCTATTACCAGCTCTTAATGACACCAAGGAGGTTGCTCATTTTCGAACAGGTCAGTGACTCATCATTTTAATTCACTGCCCTCAACCAAAAAAAAAAAAAAAAAAAATCAATGAGCTCCTGAAACAGTATTATCCTGGATGATTGGTGTTTTAACATCTCACAGGGAAAGTAGACCCCAGAGGTCCCTTCCAATGCTGGGTCACCACTGTTGGCCAGGAAGATGGACTTATTCCCTTGGTGGGAAGTGACGACCTCCTGGGAAGAAGACGCCTTTCCACAAAGGAGTTTTTTGTGGATGTTGGGCAGATCTGTGTCTGTCCTCTTGCAGTGAAATGGGAATACTGTACACCAGAAGAGAGCTGCACTGTCCAATAAACCCATCCAGCCATAGCACACACAGTCCAAACAACTAATTCCATTCTCTTGCTTACTTGGCTGCATAGATGAATTTTCCTACTCCCCTACCTATCCCCAAATTGTTCTTTTCCACTCTTTCAAGTTCCTACACATGAAAAAGAGAAATATCTATAAAAAAAAAAATTCTCTCTTCAAAGACCTCTGACCCTTTACTCGCATTACATTCCTCAAAACACCATCAGCAACATTTTCCTCTCACAGCATAGATCAAAGTATTTGCACTGGATGATAAGGTCTATTTCACCTTCGACTTGCGAGCCTGACTAACTCACTGTGTCAAAACTGTTTAAGGGTTTAATAGCTTGCCGGTGGCTAACCAACCCAGCTGGTTAGCAACAGGCTGAGGAGGTGACAGGTAAATGGAAAACAGGACTCACACACCGACTGTCACATTGGCTCAGAGCAGCGTTTCATCACAGGGAATCTGTCGGGCTCCAGCAGGAAACTCTGAACGAGGAAAGCTGAAGATGGGGAAGAAGTAAGGTTTGCACTGGGGCACAGTGTCCAGAGATGAGTCTGCAAAACTGGGGGCCATCACAGCTCCAGTGTGCTTTCCTGGCTTTCACTTACTTAGTGCTGATCTTCAACAGGTCAAATGCGGGACTACCCCACTGTATATACAGGAGCACAGCTAATAATGATACTACATTATACTATTACACTCAAGGGCTATGAAAAGCCTCTAGAGCCAATTCAGCCTACAGCTAGATTCACATAAAAAAACCGCTACACATGTTCATATACACAGGGAATTCCTCAGTTGTTGTGAAACACTGCAGAGGCAGCCATCATCACCTGCCCCTGTAATGCAAGGGCTGCTTTGTCAGTGGCTTTTCCTTTAACCCCTGCTGAAAAGATCCTCACGTCTGCACAGGGGCTTTGACAGTGTGCCCATCACACCGAGACCTGAGCACAAGCGATCTCCCTGCAGTGTAATTCAATGTTTCTTTTTTTTACTTCCAGCCTACAGCCAGCTGTGCAACAGCTGGATTTCTGTAAGAAACTCACAGTTGCAGAGGAAGATAAACGTAAGACAAGGCCCCTCGCTCCACACTCCTCCAGCTCCCGTCCCTTGCTCCCACCTCCACGCTCTGTAGCATTGCACCAAAACCATGCACCGACATCGCAGCTTGCGATTAAACATCATGGCATGATTTCGCAGGAGAGAAAAGAAGCTCAGGAAAATGGCACCCCGAGGACTTTAAGCTCACTAGATAAGTCAGCGGCAAGGCAACGAAGGGTAGTCAGGAATCTGTGTCCCCTTGCCCTGCTGGGAAGCCCCCAGAGAGGAGCAGCTGCTGCGAGCAACAGAGAAGCAGATGGGTGGCAGAGGATGGCACTCCCTGGCCAAAAGCCACACTCCCTCTTCATTATTCAGAGGTAGAAACCAGATGGCATTTGTTGCAGTGTTGTCATTCACCGAATTACTCCTGGGCAGTACGTGACCCTTGGCAAAGGGCAGCCCCAAAGTGCAGAGGTAGCACTGGCTGCCAGAGCAGCACAGGGGTCATCACGGAGCAAGGCTGGTTCTGGGAGCTGAAGGGACAGGGCCACCGCACAGCCCAGCCCCAGGCAAGGGCACGTTACAGCCAGAAAGCCCCAGAGAAACCCAGCATCACAGCCTGGTTTGCAAGTTTTTTGCTTTCTGATCCCCAGCCAATTTACTAACAAGCCCCTGTGTAAGCACAGTGACAGTGGAAGAATTATATTAAAGTAGGACCAGATATGCCAAAAAGCCAATTGCAATGGTCATTCCAAAAAAACAACCCAGGAGCCATCCCTATACATGGCCAAACACCCTTGGCAGGTGGTGGGTGGAGGAAAAGCAGAATAAATACAATTAAACAAGCAAGGCAGACAGTTCAGCTTTATGTTACATTTGAAATGCAACCTCCAGAGGCTGAGGAAGCAGCATGACTGACTAGAGCGAATTTTGAAATTCCTCAAAGGCAGGTTGCCTAGTGGTGCAGTCAGACTCAGGCTGACAGAAATGCTGCTAACAGCACCTAATTTGCTAGAGGATTATCACTTGATGCAATGGATGGAAAGTAGATTAGATAGCTGGTAAACTCACAACTTAGATCATTACTGTAGAGGGAAAATGTTACCCGCTTAGACAGACCTTTTTGTTCTGCTCAGCTGTGTGCTGCAATAAATTTGTAACCCTGTGCCAGAAAGACATTTTCTACCACATTTTGGTCATTTTTCCAAATATTTGGCACAGTTAGCAGAATTCTGAGTACGAAGGTGTTAAGCAGAGAGAGACAGCCATGAAGTTACACTCAATAGCTGCACTGTCATATCTGTTTTGATCCAAGCATCAAAACCTTTTAAAGCGTAGTCATTATCCATGTTCCGCAGACATGAAGACTGGGGCACACAGAGGTTTGCAGGCTGTTTTTTCCGAGTAGCACAGAACTCCTCAGTCCCATTAATTTCAACTGAGAGAGAAAATTCCCCACCACTCTGAGAAACTAAACGATCATTTTATTTTGCTCAAAGCCCTACACTCAGTCAGGAACAGAGCTAGGCACACGATCAAAAGGCCTGTAGTTCAATCCCCAATGCTAACTGACTAATAAGTGCCAGCCACGCTGGAATTGCTGTAGTTACCACAGGACTACAACCTGATCTGTTGGGGAACACCGCAGCTATTTAATGCAACCAGGTGCTACTGCACAAGGTGTTTGGGTGGAATGTAAAGAAGGACACAAAGCCCATTAAACATGCCAGAGTAGCAGAATACGGCCAGTACGTTGGAGTAGGCTCACAGCATCAGTATCTCATCTAAATGCATGCCATGGGATTTGTAGCATGCCTGAACTTTACTTTCATTTGAAATGACCCAGAGGCAGCACACCAGCCTCCAGCCCCACGTGGGGACAGAGCCCAAACATGTTATCTACAGCTACCTTCCAACCCCCCTGAGAAGGAACCTCCACAACTTGTGGCTTCTGTGTTAAAGATCAATTTAAGCCAGTTACTCAAAAGCTGTTAGCAAATGTTATTTTAAAAAAAATAAATAATAAAAGCAGGAACACCAAGTTACTTTGTTTTCATCCTCATTCACTCTCCAGTAACTTGCATTGATCGCTGCAGTGCAGAGTTAAAGCAACTCTTGTCTTTCATTTCCTCCAGTGCTGCTGACAGCTCTTTCACTGGTCATCCACTCACTTTTCCTGGGACTGAGCATTAGCTTTAAGATGTGTTCCTCTACTCCCCACTCCCTCTTACTGGTTGAGAACGACTTCCTTATTTAAGGAGGGGGAAAAAAAACACCAACACACAAACTCACACAGTTTAAAGGGCCTCAGCCATTGACAGGAATAAGGAGGCAAAGGAGAGCACTGACAGTTACAGGGGCAGTATTCACAAGACCACTTCATCTCTGGATATTGAGGTACAGCAGCAGCAGGGAGCTGTCAATTATGTTCAGATCCTACATATAAGGTGTGCAGGTTAACCACAAACCAGCTCTGAGTAGTCATGTCCTTCACCAAGCACACAGAGTTCTTTTCCCGAGACCTGGAGGGATGCATCCTGCAGGAACAAGACTTCACAGCGTGCTGGCAACAAGAGGTTTTTTCAAAGTCACTGAAGACTGCCAGCCAAAGAGGCCATGTATCTCCCCAGCTTGAAGGGGAAAACCAGAGATGGAAGAAGGGTGAAGAGATGATGATCCCAAGGGGGAAGACGACTGAGAGGCAACACCACAGCACTGCTCCCTGCCTCGCACAGATCTACTTGCCCTCCCATCACAAAAGAGAGGTTCATGAGGTTGGGGTTTTTTTAGGGACATGACTGCATGCACAATAAGGACATTGACTGCCTCCTATTCCAAGATGAAAGCAAGCAAAAGAGCATTTAATCTAGAAACAAAATATTCATTCCCAAGAGTGCCCTCTGTTCAGGATTAACACACAGTCCTGAGACAAGCTGCTACGAATATTTACTAACTCATCCTCCCAGTTCTTTGCTAAATTCATAGCACTGTGACAGCCCCAGGGAATTTCCCCTGACTTCCAGTAGTCAAAAGCAATGGATCTGGGCAAGATGATTTTAATGAGGGAGCCCCCACTCCTGGAAGCATCATCATTTCCTGGAACACACATAGAAAAGACTCAACCTGCATCAGGAAAGCACACTGGTACCAAGTAAGAAAAGAATAACTTAGCATCACTAATTTCTGTAAAACTGTCACACTGCTCGACAGTTTGCCTTATTCTCTTACTTTTCTCTTTGTTTCTTTGCATCTCATTTGTTGCTAAATCTTAAAGGCCTTTACTGCAATGGGATGCAAATGAAGACAAGCTCTCCCACCCCTCCACGAGTCTACACACTGCTTCTGTGACTTTGGTGACTGCTCTTTTCAAACTGGGACCAAAGGTAAGACAGGGGTCCTCTGTGTCTGGACACTAGAGGATCATCTAAACTTTGCCCCAAGAACAGAGAAGTTTGTTTGGTTTTGTTGTTGTGTTTTTGTTGCTTGTTTGTTGTTTTTTTTTTTTAAATGGAAGACAGGAGAAAAAAAATCCAGATGCCAATCTCAGCTCCATCCCACAGGACCCAAGTGAGATCTCCCGAGCTTGATGTAATCTTTGCCTCTAATAGTAGCTCCCCTCTTGGGTTGCATGAGGCAATACTCAAACGTGAGCCAGGACCTTTATTTCTCTGCACAAATGAAGTGTCACCAAGATGACTAACAGCATCACATGTACAAGAAAAGGTGACAACACCTATAATCCAAATAAATACTCAGAATAGCCTCCAACCATGGCAATAAAGCAGCAGCCAAGGTTAATATAACTGGTAAAACAAATGCTCTGTAATGCCTTGTTCACAGTGGAAATAAAGCTGTTATGCAAAAAAGCACATTACTTCACAGACAACTCAAAGAGTTTAGAACTGAATTTATTTTGCAGCCTCAGCAAGAGGTTTCTCCTCGTCACAATGCAGCAATTCAGTTGGCAGGGTCACTGACACCTCTAGTTAAGTACACAGATAAGACATGGATCTAACCACATCTTAATGTACAGCACTTTCTTGATCTCAAATAGCACATGGTAGCCCCCTTCTCCTTGAACGTAGAGTGGTCTTGATGCAAAATATCTGAAGCTGTCAGAGGAAAATACATTTGATTGAACTAATTTCCCAGTGGAAAACAGCTCTTCCAATGCTATCAGTGGAATCAGCAAATTTTGCTGGAGCCAGAAAACAGTTCTGGCTCAAAAATGAAAGCCAGTAATTACTAGATGCCAAGTTCATCTAACATTAATGAGGGGGAAGTCAGTAACAGGGAAATCACCATAATTGTAAAATTTATTTGGTTTAGTTATCTTATTTGAATTCCTTCATCTTCCAAAGACAAAGGGGGGGGGGGTGGGTGGCGATGGGAGAAAATAAAAAAGGTAATTCATTCTCTTGACAAAACAAGAGGGCTGAAAAAAAACAGTCCTACTTGAATTTTAAATTGAAAGCTTTATTACTTTTCCTCTCCATGGAAGGAATTCATGGGAAGATCAAATATAATTGGACAAAATGTAAATCCTTCCAACAGGAGATGTTTTATCCTAGTGCGTGGTTCACCCAGGCCCAACACTGCAGAAGAGAAGCCACCATTTCCAACAGAGGCCATCAGCATGGGATTTATTTTCCAGATCAAATGCTGCCCATGCTCCAATCCCAGTTACGCTATTATCAATCCACAGTAGCTATACTCGTTTAAGGAACACAAACGGATATTTACATGGTGTAACTGCATTTGGCCCAAGATGTGCATGCAGGTGCAGTTCCCAGGTACATGGGCTCATCACCAGCGTTCACTGGAACAGGAGACGTGTGGCCTTTGCGTGGAGGGAGGCGTGGGGGGCGTGGGGGGGGGGGGGGGGGGGGGTAGGAATAAAATAAAAATATCATCAGAGGAAAAACACAGCAAGTTTCTGACTTGCCCTAGACTTTATACAAGCCTTTCAGGCATAGATCACTGCTCTGAACTTCAAGGGTTACGACTGGCTTTTAACAGAGATGGCTCCATTTCTGTGATGCAGAGCTCCAAAAATGCCCAATCCACTGTCTTAGGGGGGGGGGGGGGGGTAGGAATAAAATAAAAATATCATCAGAGGAAAAACACAGCAAGTTTCTGACTTGCCCTAGACTTTATACAAGCCTTTCAGGCATAGATCACTGCTCTGAACTTCAAGGGTTACGACTGGCTTTTAACAGAGATGGCTCCATTTCTGTGATGCAGAGCTCCAAAAATGCCCAATCCACTGTCTTAGGGCTCATCTACAAATGGATAATTTCAATAGAGCTATACCCTGATAATTATTCCACTGTATTTACATGTCTGTAAATTCACTTGTTTCAAAACCAGTAATTTTATTCTACTATAATGAAGTCAAATAATTAATACAGTAATTTATTCTAAAACAGGACACCCATAGGAAGGCCTACACAGTTAACCACTGAAAGAGGTAACCTGGCATGGAGCACATGTCCCGGTGGAGAGCCCTCCTTTGGCTATCCACCCAGCGAGGGTCTGGCTGTGGGTGTAACCAAGCAGCTCCCACACGCTCATGTTTACTTAGAAGAAACAAACAGCAAGCAAAAAAAAAAAAACACCAAAAAACCCACAAACCACAAAACAAAACCAAACCAACCACACAAACAGCAGAGCAAGTCATCTGCCTCAGACTTGCCACACACCTTGGTTTAACCCGAGCAATCTTCATCTCAGCACATCCCAGAGCACCAGGAGACCTCTGGGTTGGCAGCTGCAATCACAGCTCAAGACTGGAGCAGTTTCAAAGACTGTGTCCACTGCCTGGGAACTGCCCATGTGCTTTTCCACTGTGCTTGGCACGAGCCCACAGCAACACCAACAGGTTTGGAGAACAACAAGCATGGCCTGAATCCAGACAGATCTGGCAATTCTTCTCACTCTGAAATACTCCTGGCTACCACAATTCATGGTTTCCATCAAGGTCTTCAGCTTCCTGAAAGGTTCCCCCCACACTTTCCAACCTTGGCACCTCTAAAGGGAGAGCATGCCAAACCACTGCAGCTGATGCATTTGCTCAGCATCAAGCATCATCACTCATATCGCTAATAAAAACTCCTTTGCAAGAAGTCCTACAGAGTGTAACAGCTTAACCGAGAGAGAGTAGAACTGCACAATGTCTGTATCGTTTCATACAGCCAAATTCTGTGAACGTAGGATCACATTCAGGTTGTAAAATCTGGCAGACCACTTCAAAAAGCAAAACAATGATCAATCTCTGTCTTCAATCAGATTCCAGCAAGGCTTTAGAGTCATTCTGTAAAACTCTTGTGACTTCATCCCTAAGTTGTGCAGGACTTCTCAATCAGAGCTAAATTTTGCGACTGCTGAAGTACAGGATCAAGAGCAGCAGCCCAAACTCGGCACAGCGTGACAGCCAGCGAGGTGGGGAGCGGGCAAGCACAGCGCTGGGGTGCAGCTATTACTCCCTCACGCAATGGGTGCCAAATCCACATCGACATATTTATGAACAAAAAAAGACCCCATCAAAGTCTAGAAGGATTGTCTCTGGCCGTCCCATCAGTTTGATGAACAAACATTATCCCTTAAGCATTACCACCACAGCCTTCAAGCAATCCTAATTCCCCACCACACTTCACTGGAGGGTCAGAACCTCTATTTTTACATTTTGTTTAAAAGCAGTGGCCTGTATAATGAATATTACCAACAAACAGCAGCCCATAAATTCCCAAGCCCTGCGTGTGCAAGTCCTCAACTCTGACAAAGCTTGGATGCACTGTAAAGCAAGACTACCACATGCAGGAACATATTAATACGCTGCATTCAGCAGACAGACATAACCACCCTTTCACCCCAGAGCAGTTCAACTGCACACGATTTAAGTGACAGCTAACCAGCTGAATTTCTTTACTGAAAATTAAGTGCCAGTGCAATAGATCACGTCATTGTAGGTTTGGACAAAAGGACTCTGTAAGGCAACGTATTAAAACTGAACAGACTCAACCTGCCACTGAAAGATGATCCTAAGAGTACTTGATAAATATAAAAACCTCCTTTCTGAATGACTGAATTATTTCTGGTGTGGTAAGCGCAAGAGCAAATACTTAAAAATAAGTAGCAGAATAGCTCAACTGATTTCAAGTTATGCACACCATACAGTTTACAAGATCAAAATGTTTATGGGTAAGTGAGCAAAAGACAATTCACATTATTTTTAACAGTTCTTCTATTTTAGTTATTCTACACATCACATGTGCCCATCACAAACATGGAACTCAATGAAAGATCTCCTAATTTTCTGCTAATCATGCAAAACCATCAAACTTCCATCTTATTGGGATGTTCCTCCTTGATGCATGTGATTGACTGGAAATGGGATTCTTCTTTACTTAAAATCATAGTTTCACAGCTACAGAGCAACACACCCCAGTACACTGTTCTGAAGACAGAATAAAAAGCTGATGTTTATAGCCCAGCTGTTATAAACCCCCTCAAGACAGACTGCTGTGATATTTTTACCTTCCCATTATAAAAATTTACATAGCTCTGCCAAAACCATGAAAACCCACCCCCCTGCTAAATTTTCCCCAGGGTCCCACTCCTGCCAAATTGCACCTGCAGCAAGATAAGGCAGGCAAGAAAGGGAGATCTTGCAATGGGTTTTTACTTTGTTGCCCTCACCCTGCAAACAAACCTGCAGCAGGAAGGGTTTCCCTTTCCCCACACACCACAGGACACCCCTGCCTGTGCCCGCACAGCAGCAAAATGCCCCTATATGCTCCTACAGCTGTTTCCAAGGTAACCACCACGGAGCCGTATACAAGGAGAGGAAGCAAACAGCAGCAACGCAATCCTGCAATATTGTCACTTTTTGGAGCAGGTCTGAGTTGCCCCTTTTCCCCTGCTCCTTTCCAGCTGCCCCATGATTCATGCAAGGGGTGGGTAACTCCACGTTTTATAATTCCATTACATCAATCTTTATTAAGGTGGTTTTTTTTTAATAAAACTCCAATATGATGCATTATGGTAAGAGTCAAATTTTCTGGTTTTACTGAAGGAAAAACATCTGGGGGAGGAAGGGGAATTATATCAATAACCTAAATTTACACTCAAACTCTGTATTCCCTCCTAGTAGAAGGGGAGAAATGTCTCGGGTTCAGCAAAGGGTGTCTGCCCACTACTGTGACCCATGTTATACAAGTCATGTGTCTCTAGATAACACTCCTTTTCATCAGTTAGGATAAAAGCATCTCCACTGCTCAGTCTGCAGATAGAGTTTATCCTTTCCAGGCATCCAGTTTCCACATCCACTCAGATGTGCCAAAATCCCCAGAGATTTTCCCACCTGCCCACATACACTCATGCTCCCACAGCAGAAATTAGCCTTTGCTTCTTTTGCTACTGAAAGTCTGGGAGGAGCAAGAACACAGTCCAAATCCTGCAGTCCTCACATAAAGGACAGCAGCATGAGGGGGAAAATCAGGATGGGAAAGGGTCTGGCATGGCCAACTAGTTCTCTCCACTTCCCCGAGAGAGGACCAGCTATCAGGGAGCTCAATCTGCACGAGATCTGGCCGCACAGCTCTATATACCCAGCTGTGAACCAACTGCCAGGCTGTATGCTCTAACCTCTGCTCCCAGGTCCAAGACAACCCCACAGTTACACAGAGAAGCAAATCAATCCCCCTGACCCGGGAGTAACAGGGCTGTTATCAATACAGGCTGGAGGGAACACATTTTCCTCCAAGATTTTCCAAGCCATCAACATCAATTTTTTTTCCTGCATGAAACAGAGTAAGGAGCAGCATGTCCTACATACAACCCTCTTGTGGTGGGGAACAACAACGCATTACAGAATGAAGCATTTCGGCACACTGGTCAGGAGTCACCCCCCCTCTTCCAAGGGATAGAAATTTTACGGAAAAACAGGCATAAGGAAACTCACTGTGGATGGTGTTTTGAAATGACAATCATACTTCAGCACAGTTCATATCTCTTGCATTTCCCTATGTGACTTACCATGGCTGACCTTTTGAATACCAACTGTGATTAATGAAGCTTCCAACCCAGCACTCAATGGCTGCAAATTGCAAGAGACGCTCATCACATTAATATTCAGTAACCAAAATATACCACTCTTCTCATCACAACTGTGCTCCCGCTGAACGCCAGGACATTTCCTTTGGAAACCTGAGTACCGCAGTTCTCGAAGGAAGTTAACACACTGATGGGCCAAGAGCAAGCATGCCTGGGGGAGAAGCTCCCCAGCTTACATATCTGAAACAAAAACTACCACACCTGCATAGCTACGGACATGCCAACAAGGCAGACATAACTTGTTTTGGAAAAGGAAAACCAGAAGTCAGTCTTTCTTCATAGACTGGTTGGAGGCTGGTTTGCAAAATCAAAATCTGAATAGAACCCTGCAGGGATTTCCTGGCAGCGTTATAAATGACGTGATGTGAAATCTTCTCTAGCAGTCAGTTAAACCCTGTACCATACCTGTTAACACTGCAGTGCTACAAAAACGTTACCAAATACCTCCTCTGCTACCTCTGCAGAGTTATATGCTGCAATACAACCATCAAACCAGTTGCCTTGGGAAAAGGGGAAAGAAGTTCCCTACCAACTCAGCACATCCTTTAGCAAGCATATACCTCCTCCTCTACAGACCATATCAGCTTGAGCCTGCACGATTTATTCCTCCAGATAAACCATTCTGTGATTAACTAAGTGATAATTTCCAAAGACCAACTATTCTTGACCCATCCATGGAAATAAACGCCACGTCGCTACGGAAAACGCCCAGCGTACTTGAAGGGATGCACACCACTCACAGACTGCAGTGCTGGGACTGAAGTCAGAGGGAGGGAAGATGGGGAGGAAAGGCACTACCTAGACCCCAGCAACAAGAGCCTGTACATACCTATGAAGTCACAGAGAAAGTAACCTGGCAAACATGCTAACCCAATACGGCTGCACATCAAGAACTTGCTGCTGTAAATGTTTCAGAAGGCCCCTACAGCCACCCGTGGTCCAGCGGCACACAAGCATCCCTGTCAGCTGCAGCAGGGCAGCGTTACCAAGCACTGCACCATACCAGGGCTGAATTCACACCGACAGGTCTCGGTGTGTTAAACAGGGGACAGATTTGCTCTTCTATGGGACAAGAGTTTTAACACCTCTACCACAGGTGGCCAGAGACTCTGAGTGGAAGCTGTGGTCCCAGAGGGGTCCAACATCAGAAACAGACGGTGTTCTCCCAAAGCAGCAGGAGCAAGGAAGCAGCATCTGAAAGCCCCAGCAGCTTAAAGACTCTGTCCCAACACCTCACAGGGCATCTAACAGCACAATTTCTGTCCATGCTTATTAACCAGCAGGACCAGAGAACACCCCAATTTTTGCATTACTGACACCAAACGATGCAACATTGCCACTTCTGATATTTGGCGAGTCTGCTTACCAGTGCACAATCTAGAAAAGCAGTCAGGGGAAGGGATGCAAAAGAAAAACCTGCCGTTAACCACTTGCACCAAAGCAGC
>NW_009606534.1:0-477 GCF_000690535.1 Cariama cristata | reverse complement strand
TTGCCCATTCCAGATCAGTTCCTCCACCTGAGTCTCATGAGAGCCCAGGAGAACTGCACTTCATTTCAAAGACCTAAACTTTCCCCACCACTCTCTTCCCTGTTCATCTATAAACCCAGGAGCTGGAGTGCAAGGTTTAAACATCCCTTATGCTGTGCCACCTCGTGGATGTCTTCTCCCGACTTTTATGAGCTGCAGGTCCAGCATTTATTTAACATCACACTCTTGAGCATGTAAACAAAATAATTCACAGTCACTGTGAGCAACAGTGAGCAGCACAATGGGAATCAGATTACCGCAACACGTCCTCCGTGCAATTCGTAAACCCTTTAATCCCCAGTTTGAGTTGGGCACGGGGAAAAATTACCAGCTGAAAACAGCAGCACCGGTAGCTTTAGAAAGTTAGAACTCCGATGCTGCAAGGCCTTCTAAATATCCAGATAGGACCCCGCAGCCACCTCTCACTCAGGTTTGTCC
>NW_009606533.1:22823-40198 GCF_000690535.1 Cariama cristata | reverse complement strand
TTAGCTAGCCTCCAGTCGTCCAGGACCTCTCCAGTTAGGCAGGACTGTGTGGTTTGATCAGAGTGGTTTGATGTTGCAAATGATTTGAGATTCTTCTATGAGTAGGAGATATCTCAAATATTCGCTTATTTTGTCACTTATTTTAACTTCTTGTTAAAAAAAAAAGTAAAAGGATTGACAAGCTAATCTTCAGAAAGTATGCTAAGCAGAACTCCTCCTTCTGTCCTTTTGTATGATATGGTGTTTCTCATTTTCCTATGAGTCTTTAGTATCTTCTTAGTAACAACCATAGAATTTAAACTCATAAAGTATATTAAAAAGTATCACTGAATAAACAGTAGAATAAGAGGATGTCCATATTTTTTCTTTCTTACTTACTGAACATTTACTAGTCTTATAGCAATATAAAATTATTTATTCAGTCTCATGACAGGTAGTTAACACTCAAATTTTCAATACAGAAAAAGGTGACTATTTTCAAGCTAAATGAGCCAGAGCTAACAGGAACTGTTTAAATACCTGTAGCACAAAACAGCTTGAGTTAGCACTGGTGCCCAAAAATACAGAGCTTTGTATTCACATGTACTCGGATGCTGGAGTACCAGAGCAGCCCATTCCAGACATACTTAAATGCCTAGAAACAGTATTGAAATAAAACTTCGTGAAGTTCTCCACAAATAAGACTAAACAAGTGTTCATTTCATGAAGTCTGATAGGAGTGAAGAAAATAGTCAGTGGAAAACTTCCGTGTCTCCAACACTGTTTTCTTTGATGTTCTAGCAGCAGAAAGCATAATGTTACGTAAAACATGGTAACATCATTTAAAAACCGGAGCAACACTGGTTCTTTGTGCATTTAACAGTGTGATTTGAAATGTTTGTGAACTACTTTCCTTTTTTTAGTACTTCTTAATATAGTATCATTTTTTTTTGGCTAATTTCTCAATTATGCTTTGGATGCAGCACTGCAATTAAATTTCTTTAAATCTTCAATATTAATGCTATATCAGTGATGTTCAATACTTTTTTTTTACTTCTATTAAGTTAGGAAGCATTACTTTGCACCTTGGACAAGGAATAAAAGGAATTTTTTGACAGCTTGAAACAAATTTGGAGTCTACTGCACTCAATACTTCTTTCTTTTTTTTCTTCTCATTTTGTTTAGTTTCCTGCAACCTTAAGTATAATACTGCCTTAGTTCTAAGAAGCAAAGTAAAGAGCTGCTCATTAGGATGATAAGCCGTGTTGCAAATACAGTACTAATGGCTCATAGGAATTCAGTTAGACTGAGAGAATGATTGGCAGAAGGCAAGACAAAATGGATCTTACTCTGTGTGCTTACACAGGCTCAGTGCTTAGCCTCATGAAAATGTCTCACATTTACATTATGTCTTCCACCTGAAGCCTTCTTGTAGTTCATGATCCTCCTAAAAACCTGGATAGTACCATTGGGGTTTTTTTGTTGTTGTTACTAACTTTACAATTCTACTAGCTGCCTAGGGATAGTTTCAATGGGATGCTACATAAAGATGCACTAATCTGCAAAAATGTTAAGTGAAAAAGAGAGAAACTTGCATCAGAAACTGCAGT
The DNA here is from genome assembly GCF_000690535.1 of Cariama cristata. Taxonomy (NCBI): domain Eukaryota; kingdom Metazoa; phylum Chordata; class Aves; order Cariamiformes; family Cariamidae; genus Cariama; species Cariama cristata. The sequence goes on along the minus strand of NW_009606533.1, from coordinate 38,609 downwards.
GACTTGAACTTAGGCAAACTCTTTCATTGAGGATCATCCCAATGAACTTTTAAAAATTTAGGATGCGCATATCTGAGCTGTTCTAGGTGAATAGTCTCTTGTGTACCTGTGAACTTGTACAGTCTTGTGTGCTGGAGGAATAGTCAGCACGTGCAGAGAGGTAAAGTTCCATTGCAGTGTAATGAACTAAATTTAAAAAACTTGCCTTGCAATTTAAGTAGCTCTGGTTGGCAAAAAAACATTTAGAGCTAAAAGGGAGGAAATACATTACATTCAGTAGAATCACCAAAAGATGGATTCGGTAATCAAGGTTGATATTTGTGTAGGTTACATGGCTTATGTACTTTGCTCAACAAAACTATGTGACACTACATGGCTAGTATTTATTAATCCATTCAAAAATTACTGCTGGAATTGCAATGGCTAAGGACAACAGCATCCTGCCATGCTAAGGTGGAGATGTAGATGTGATAGATTAAAAAGGTACTGATTGAGCTTCTATTGCAATTTTTCTGTAAACTTTCAGGTTTATAGACAGTTAGGTAGACTGTCATAAAAAGCTATGTCATCAACAACACCATGTAGTTTCCTTGACTTGTGCCTTTCCACTGAATAGTCTAGCCTACATTTGATCATCTGTGTTGATCAATTATGTGACTATTTTAGGGTGACAGATGTCTTTGCATGTTGCTGATGTAGATCATGCTGATCCCCTACTTTTAGGGGTAAACTGTATGAGTTAAACATTGCATCAAAGTTCTAGTAACACTCAACCTAAAATATCAGTACTGCCTGACTAATATATTGGGTCTCAGTACTGTAACAATAGTGGTGCATACCAAAAAAGTATTTGGAAGGAAACTATGCAGAACTAAAGGCTGAATTTGAAAATTCCTAGAAGACAGAGAAAGCATTTTGACCTCAGTGCACATGACTGCAAATCAGACATAAAATTGACATTCATTGGTATTCTTGGTTAGTTAGGAGAGCACCCTATATATGTGGGTGTAGGGTAATACTTGTGGTGGATTGAACTTACCTGTCTACCAGGTGCCCACTGAGCCACTTTATCACTCCTCGTCCATCAACAGGGCAGGGGGAGAAAATTCAATCAAAAAGCTCATGGGTCAAGATAAGGACAGAGCTATCACTCACCAATTACTGTGGCGTGCAGAACAGACTTGTCTTGGGGATATTAATTTAATTTATTGGCAATTCATCGTAACAGAGTAGGATAATGAAAAATAAAAATGAAACTAAAACCACTTTCCCTTCACCCCTCCTTGCTTCTCAGCCTCAGCTTTGCTCCTGACTTTTCTACCTCCTGCCACCTGAGCAGCACAGGGTGATGAGGAATGGGATTGTGGTAAGCTCATAACACTTCATCTTTGCTACTCCTTTCTCCTCATGCTTTTCCCCTACTCCAGTTTGGGGTCCTTCCCACTGAAGGCAATCCTTCATGAACTGTTCCAGCGTGGGTCCTTTCCACAGGGTACAGCCCTTCAGGAACAGATTACTCCTGTGTGGCTCTCCTGTGGGGACACAGGTCCTGCCAGCAAACCCGCTCCTCCATGAGCTCCTCTCCATGACTCACAGATTTCTTCAGGGCAGATCCACCTCCACGACCCACCATGGAGGACCCCCTCCATGGGCTGCAGTATGGACATTTCCTCCACTGTGGACCTCCATGGGCTGCAAGGGGTCAACCTGCATCACCATGGGCTTCTCTGAGGGCTGCAGGGGTATCTCTGCTCCAGTGTCTGGAACATCTTCTCCTCTTCCTTCTGTAGTGACCTTGATGTCTGCATAGCTGTTTCTCTCACATTTTTTCACTGCTCTCTCACAGCTGCTGTTGTGCAGTGGTTTTTACCCTTTCCTAAATACTAGCTAATAGGGTCAGCTTTGACCAGCGGCAGATCCATCCTTGAACCAGCTGGAACTGGCTCTGTTGGACATGGGGGAAGTTTCTGGTATTTCATCACAGAATCCACTCCTACAGCCCCTTCGCTACCAAAATCTTGCCATAGAAAGCCAGTACAATGCTCTAGAAAAAATCAACTAGATAATTACACACAGGGTAACACGAGTTGCTGTTATCATGACTCAAATGAGAGAAATGATTTATACCAAAGAGACTTGTACAAAATCTGTGAGCTATTCCTGCAAACATAATGTAGGCCTCCTCTATGAACATGGGTTGCATGTGCCAAATGAAAGAATCATAGAACGCTTTGAACTGGAAGGGGCCTTTAAAGATCATCTAGTCCAACCTCTCTGCCATAGGCAGGGACATTCTTCACTAGATCAGGTTGCCCAGAGCCCCATCCAATGAACACTTCCAATGACAGGACATCCACAACTTCTCTGGGCATCCTGTGGAGACTCATGAGACCAGCGTAGAGGGGCAGAATCAACTCCCTCAAGCTGCTGGCCATACTTCTTTTTATGTAGCCCAGGATGTGCTTGTCTTTTATATACTTTTCAACAGTACTCCCAAGTCCTTTTCTGTAGGGCTGCTCTTAATACATTCATTCTCCAGTCTGTATTGATACTGAAGATTGCTCCAACCCAGAGGCAGGACCTTGCACTTGGCCTTGTTGAACTTCATGAGGTCCATATGAACCCACTCCTTAAGGCTATCGTGGTCCATCTGGGACCACAGGATGGCATCCCTTCCATCAGCAAATCAACTGCACCCCTCTGCAAACTTACTGAGGGTGCACTCCATCCTACAGTCTATGTTGCTGATGAAGAAATTAAATATTATTGGTCCCAATATGGACCTTGAGAGTCATCACTCACTACTGGTTTCCACCTGGGCACAGAGCAATTGACTGTACCTCTTTGAACGTGACCATATGGCCAATTCTTTATCCATCTAACAGTCCATCCACCGATCCAATATGTCACGAATTTAGAGGTAAGAATGTTGTGGGGGGACTGTATCAAAGACCTTACAGAAGTCAGGGTAGATGACATCCATAACTCTTCTCTTGTTCACTGATGCAGTCACTTCATTGCAGGAGGCCACTAGGTTAGTCAGGCATGATTTACCACTGTTGAAGCCATGTTGACTGTCACCAAGAGGGTAAATGCAACCTTATAGAAGAAGTGAGTGGCAGACAAAACCAGGGGGTCCAGCTGTTAGCACTATCTCATACTCGTGGGTAGTTTAAGTCCTGCTGCACAGTCATAACCTGACTATTGAGCAAGTCGTCACCTTCACTACAGTATAGCTGGCTTGAGAGGCAGTGCTCTGCACATGCTATTTGACCTCTGTATGTTATACGCTCTTGAAAATGATTAAAGAGCAAAGGATTGTATCAAGTACCATGCAAACAATCCATATTTACTTTCTTAGAGCTTGATCCACAGAAGTTAATGGAACACCTAAGAAAATGAGAAGCTGGATCTCTGCAGGGTAAATAAATATCTCTTTGAATGCTTCAGGAGTAGGAGGTTGAGGAATGGGAGGGTGGGTGAAAACAGAAGACTTGGGACGAGAGAGATATTAATTTTGCACATAGCTCTGAGGCAAAAATATCGGAATAGCTGATAGTGCTGTTTAGACTTTGAGAACAAATGTGCTAGTTTGGAAAGACTATGGAAGAAGAGATCATAGTTATACAGGTAGGAAGTGCCTGTCAATGGTCAAGAAACAGCAGGAAACCTCTCATGAAAAAGTCAATGGGTAATGGATATACAGAGCCCTAAAAAAACCTGCCAAACCCCAACCCAGAAAACTTTCTTGCCATTTTAGGTAGTTGTAGTTCACGACTAGACCAACAAATGCAAAGACAAAGCCATGGAAGAGTCTTTTCCAGCTTCAAAGCATTATTGATATTATACCAAAACGTCAAACTGCAGTGGAAGAAGTAGGCAGTAGTAGCAAAGCCTGCTAAGTGCTATACAACGTAGTGTGGAAATTGGGGAAGATACTATGATCTGCTATATGTGTATTGTACTAAAAATTCCAAAACCTGTAGTAAAAAGATGTCATTTGGCAACCTCAAGCTTGTCCTACTGATTGGATGATTTTACAGACACCCATAGAAATCCTGCGAGGGGATTCAGGACATGTGACCTCAGATGTGACCCTTTTGGCTCATAACCAAAATTTACCTACCGTCCTCCTCCAGGTGGATTGACAGCACTTGGAGAGAGCACATTTACTTAGACATCATAATTGTAATTTACATTACGCAGTAATATTAAGAAATTACATTTTGGGACAGCAAAAATGCTTATTTCAATATCATTTTAAACATTGTATCTTTGGCATGGTCCCAGTCTAATGTGACTTTAGTTGTCATTCTCTCATGTTAGCTCATTCTTGACAGATAATATCCTCACTATAAAAGTAATGTTTCTATGGTAACAAACCATCTTTATATAAGACAAGTGTGTAAGACACACAGAGACCTTGTAGAAGTAATTGAAAATGTTTTTATTTTTGTTTGGATCTGTTTCTTTCCTCCTGTAACTTTTAATTAGTGTCGTTACCTCTTTTGACCTGTAGACTTTTAAAACTGCTTTGGGGGCATGCAAAAGTCATACAACAAAGATGACTTGGTGGTTTTATAAGCTGGTAATTGGGAATCTATGTGTTTTAAGCAGTGGGCAGAAAATTTAATAAACAATCTAGTCTAGAGGGACAAAGGATTATTTGTTAATAGTATAAAAAGGTCAGTGCTACAGTAATGAAATTAAACCTGCAAGGCATTCTAAGCAATACTTCTGAATTGTAATATCCCAGAAAAAAAATAAGGTACTTGACTGTTATATTCTATTGAACGTACCATGGGCCATGTTCTATATAAACGAAAGTGCTTAAATAGCTTTCTGTTTTAACACTTGATCTTAAATCTGCAATATTTGTTCTTATGCAATGATATAAAGGCCCAGCTAGCTCAGATGTGAACAGTATTCAGCTCTGCACAGAGCCAGGTTAAGAGACAACCCATATTCCTGTAGCATATACTGCGTCTACCTGCATCTGTGAAGTCTTGTACCAACTGTATCTCTGAAGTCTTGCATTAGAACCTTCATCCTGTGCACACTGAAAAGAAAATGAGGATTATCCTACAGGTGGAACTGGTGAGGTCAACAGTTCCACCCAGTAGATTCCCAGGACTGGTTTTGCTGGAATTAAGCTGCATGTGTTGTGCTGTAACAAACTGCAAATTCGATAGGAAATACTGCTTGAGCATTTGAAACTGCTGTGTTCCTTGGATTTTGTGCATGCTACTGATCTAGATGTGTTAGAGAGAAAAAGTGTGATCACCAAGGTAACTTAATGAACTCCCATATGGATTGTTCTGAGCACAAGATTTTCTCCTTCTTTATGCATTTAATGTAAAGTTGCATATTTTTGCAGTTTAGCTGTAGCAGTATTTAACTGTAGCTCTTCTGTGTTTTCTAAATCTTTAAAGAGCACCTCAGGAAACAGGTATGACTAACCTTAGGATAAGAACTGTGTGAGATTACTAATTTACTTTTAATTAGTAATAACTTCATTACTACTGACAACTACTTTATACACTGAAGACTTTAATCAGAAAAATAAGATAAGAATGCATTATTTGGCCAGCCCCAAAACGGTGGAAGACTACTGAGGCACACATACAAATAGTCCATGTTATGTCTCTTTGCATTTTTTCCTGATGACAATGGGAGACCTCAGCTCCTGGCTGTATTACAGCCAGATATGTTCTCTAGATTTCTCCATGCTGTTGACTCTCTGAGAATTTCCCTGATCCAACACCTGCACCATAACACCAATTTCTTTTTCTAACACATCTGGACTTCATTGGTAGGGGGAATAGATTGAAAGTAAGTCATATTTAGGCTTTGTGAGTTTTCCAAGACTAGATGGTGAGAGGTCCTCTCAAGATCCACATTAAAGATCTGTCATGTGAGGTTTGGTTTTTTTTTGTTTTTTCCTTTATGAGTAATAAGATTAGAAATTTTTGCCTCACTTTTTAATAAGGATCATTGGGCCGAGGCCAGTGGGAGGAAAAAGTACTACATAAAAACTAGGTGATACAGCTATCAAACCTGAGATCTAAATTGGTTTCAGTTAAGCAAATGAGATCTCAAATTAGTTGCGTATTATATGTGAATCTTGCAGTATGTTTGTGTGCACATTTCAGAAGATTTCACAGCCTGGATTTTAAAGGGGAGAGCTAACATCAAAGTGACTGGCCATTATAATGAGTAAATAAGAGGTTGCATACAGCTCTTCTAGTGTTGCGAATTCCAAAGTTGGGAGCTTTGGAGCAAAGGGCTGGTCTGCTCAGTGTGCAACTGTCTGTAACTAGGCAATAATGAAATCCTGAGGAAGCTGTACATCAGCTGTTTGTGAGCATACCAGTTAGGGACTAATTCATAATTGTGGAGGAAGCTCTCAGAAAACAATCAAATGACTTTGAATTTCTTAAAGCAGAGGGGTTTTCCTGACTGCTGGGTAAGGTCTTTTTTTTTTTTTTTTTTTTTTCTTTTTTCTCCTACCGCATTTTTTATATGCCTCTTATGTTAAAACCTCAATATATTTCTCTGATAAAAGCTGTCTATTCAAATTCCGTAGGCTTCTGAGGGATAGGGACAAAGTGCAGAGGGAATGCTAATTGAAAATACATTAAAATCCTTTCACCTACAAGTTAAGTAGGATTTCAGTCCACGAGAACAGAGAGGAATACAAATTCAGAATGTCATTTAATGTGCAATTTTGAAGCTTTTCCTTTTTCTTGATATGCAATAGTATATTGGTTCTTAAACGCCGAAGTACTATGTAAATATTGGTGCAAAGTTGGTTCACCTTTGATTCTAACTCCTGTTAATTTTTATTTTTCTTTGTATAAGGGAAAAGTTTGAGGATAGTGGCTTTCACTGTCCCTTCTGTCAATCCTTCCTGCTGCAACACCTTGAAAATGATGGGATTGTGCATTTTCCATTGTTCATAGTATTGTGTGAGAACAGTAGGCATGACATAGAGGAGTGATGCCAGAATAATATTCCTGATGCAGTATATTGCATAGTCAGACGAAACAGAAGAGCAAACCAGCATTAAAGTGGTGAGTCTTTCATGCCAAGTAGTTAGAGCTGGTGTAATCAGACTGCAAAGAAGACTGCCCAGTTTAAACACTGGAGTATCAGCCTATGAATTACAATTAATTGCTTTGTTTAGGACAGCAGTATGGCAAATTGGGGAAAAGATGTTTCAGAATGTTGTCATGTTTACAATAGATGTTTAAAACGTTGTAAATAGACTGAAGTGGGAAATACTAACAACATCAACTGAAAGCATATGAGCTTAGGTGTGTGGGTAATATGTCCTTTTAAATGCATGTGTGGGAACATACTGGTTATGAGCGGGCAATGTGTGCTTGCACCCCAGAAGGCCAAGAGTACTCTGGTCTGCATCAAAATAAGGGTGACTAGCAGGTGAAGGGATGTGATTATCCCTTTCTACTCTGTTCTCGTGAGACCTCACCTGGAGAAGATAACCATGAAAATTATCAGAGGGCTGGAACACCCCTCCTGTGAAGACAGGCTGAGATGTTGGGGTTCAGCCTGGAGAAAAGAAGGCTCTGGGGAAACCATATTGTGGTTTTCCAATATTTAAATGGGGCTAATAAGAAAGACAGAAACATTCTACCAAGGCCTGCAGTGACAGACGAGAGGTAAACGTTTTAAACTGAAAGAGGGTAGGTTTAGATCAGTTATAAGGAAAAAATTCTTCACTGTGAGGATAGTGAGACACTGGAACAGGTTGCCCAGAGAAATTGTGCATGCCCCATGCCTAAAAATGTTCAAAATCAGATTAGACGAGCCTTTGAGCAATCTGATCTAGCGAAAGAGGGCTCTGCCCATGGCAGGGCAGTTGGACTAGATGATCTTTAAGGTCCCTTCCAATCCAAACCCATTCTATGTTTCTGTGATTCCATGATGTTGTGGTTCTGTGAACACTGTACCAGAGTCTGCGCTACTCTTGGAGTAATCTTGGACATAAGAGAGGAGAAGGGAAGGGATTTTTGCTTGGAGCAGTGTCTTCCTGTCAACCAAGAGCGAGGGTCCTGGAGCAGATCGTCCCATGGTGATGACTCTCATCAAAAACTTCACAACTGGAATATGGCTGACAGGAATGACTTTTGGCAGACTTTATGGAAGTCACTACCAGACCTTGCAGGCCAGACTGAAAGTAGACTGAGCCTTGCAGGTAAAGAAGAAAGCACAGTTGACGTAAAGATTTTGTTGGCCTTAATGCTAAGCTAAGATACTACAGAGGGACAGCATACTTAAGAGGTGTTTGGTACTGAATATCCCTTGAAGCACTGCCAGAATGAAACAGCATTTGTGTGCATTACTTGTTGGATAAAGAATTGGCAGGATGGTTGCAGTCATTGTGTGGTAGTCAATGGCTCGATGTCCAAGCGGACAAGGATGACAGGTGGCTTTCCTCATGGATCAGTATTGGGGAGCAGCATTACTTAACATCTTTATTGGCGACATGGACAGTGAGATTGAGTGCATCCTCAGCAACTTTGGAGATGACGCCAAGCTGGGTATTGTTGTTGATACTCTAGAGGGAAGGGATACCATCCAGAGGGAGCTTGACAGGCTTGAGAGGTGGGCCTATGCAAAGTTCATGAATTTCAACAAGGCCAAGTGCAAGATCCTGCACCTTGGTTGTGGCAATCCCGAACATGGGTACAGGGTGGGCAATGAGTGCATTGAGAGCACCCCTGCAGACTGGAACGTGGGAGTACTGGTACATGACAAGCTAGACATAACTTGGCAATGTGCGCTTACAGCCTGGAAAGCCAACTGTATTCTCCCCCTGTACTCTGCTGTCGTGAGACCCCACCTGCAGTTCTGTGTTCAGCTCTTGCACCCCCAACACAAGAAGGACATGGACCTGTTGGAATGAGTCCAGAGGAGGGCCACAAAGATGGTCAGAGCGCTGGAGCACCTCTCCAATGAAGACAGGCTGAGAGAGTTGGGGTTGTTCAGCCTGGAGAAGAGAAGGCTCTGGGGAGACCTTATTGCAACCTTCCAATACCTAAAGGGAGCCTACAAGAAAGCTGGGGAGGGACTTTTTACAAGGACATGTAGTGATAAGACAACAGGCAGTGGGTTTAAACTGGAACAGGGAAGATTTGGATTAGCTATTTGGAAGAAATTCTTCATTGTGAAGGTGATGAGGTACTGGCAGCTGGCCAGAGCAGTAATCTTTGATTACTTAGATTCCACTTTGCTTGGGAAACAATGGCCAGTACAGGCAATGTGTCTGTGGTAGGAGGACTTGACTGCAGGCAAGACTACTTCGCTGTTGCAACACTTACTAACGTGTAATCACCAGAAGGGAGCAGCAAATTAAACTCATTAGAAATTCGTTCTTGACTGGAATGATTTCCTTGATTATTGTACCAAGAAAATGACTAATGTGATGTATCTATTTCAACTGGCATTTTCATAGTAAAAAATAGGAAGACTATTGCAGACATTGCCAGAAATCATTGTTATACAAAGTATTGAACATCAGTAATTCACTTCCAACTTTGTCAGATTTTATTCCTATTTTAGGAATCTTAAGCATACTGACTCTTTACTAGTTAAAAAATATGAGCATCATCTAGAAAAATTAGATGTTCTTACATCATTGTTATTTTTTCTTTTTCTGTATCCAAAGGTAGCCTAGGGAGCATGGTAAGCAAAAATGTTTTTTAAGTCTTTTCTCAGGAGTTTTTTTGGAAGACTTTGGTTGATGCTTAGTGGACTATTTCTAAAAGGTTTTGCTAGAGAGCAGAAGCTGCCTTCTCTCACAGTTCTTCAATAAAAGGTGGATTTTCTCATGTTGCTGGATGCATGTAAGTATTCATAGCCTTTATTTTCTCTGTTTTCTAATCCTACTACAGCTCTGTAGAGGTAGATCATATATAACCTGCCACAAACCAAACCTGATCTTGTTATGTGGGTGTTGTGGAGTTGAAACACTTAGTGTGTATTATGTTGCATCAAAGGTTAGCCTGATTCAGTATTAATCACTTCGTTGCCTGGTAACACTGTAGCTGAAAATGCACACTGCTGTTCAAAACTCGAATTTACCTAACTCAAGTATATTCCAAAAAAATTTAACTATTTTATTCTGATTCCTGAGTTACAGTAGCAATAAGTGACTTTTAGTAAATAAACAACAGTGTCCTCTTTCTAGGGAAGGTGAGGAAGGATTTGCTGTAGTTGAGTAGTGGCATTGAGCATGCACACAATCCTTAAAGGTGAAGAGAGTGCTGAAGCAAACACTTTTTTTTCTAGTTTTCCTTTGTTTGTATTTTTGCAGAGCTTGTTTTACATATCTTGGGAACGCGTTCTTTGTTTTCTTTGTTACGTTTGTAAATTTGGTTCTACACTATTCTCAATTTGCATTCTCCCAGTGATTGTTATTTGATAGTTGTGGCTTCTTTCTGTGTCCTTGAGGCACTCAGTGGAAAGGCTCCTACTAGCATCTCACGTCTCTGCTCCCATGAGGCCCTAAAGCACTAACACAGACTGTGTAAATATGCAGATTCTCCCTGAAATTTCCCAAGCATGTTGATCTATCATTGACAATACGTTATGTACTAATATCTAACGGCCCAAGTTGTTCTTCCTGTTTAATCCTATGAACTGCTCTAGCCATCAACTTGTTCAAAACAAAATTAGGTTTTGCAATTACAAAGTAACATTTGTCTCTTAATAAGCTCAAGTTTATTCCAGTATTCACTTACACAAATGCAACAAATCTACATGGCTTCTATGAGAGATTGTCATGACTGGAGAACCAGGAAATTGCGGGAATACACACTGGGCAATGCTAATCAATAAATACAGGATTGCTTGTTATTCTCTAGGGGCTTTTGGGAAAACAACTAACTCTTGATTTCTATTTCATGTTTAAATCTACAGGTGTTGAATACAGTGAAGAGTAAGCGAGCTGCAAACAACAATGAACTAGAAAAAGAAAAAACAAAACCGCAAAGAAACTTCCACTGGTATACACTTCTGAGAGTAAAGATACTATCTGTAGAGAACTGGGATGATGCCCGAAGCAAGGAAACTGCTACTATTTTCACTTTTGTTCATGGATGTATTTGTAGATGGTACAAAAATTTTAATTCTGTGGAAAAATTCAATACTTCTGAGCTATAATATCTGATTTTTGGTCTGTTATTCACCTGTTACTAATCTTCAATGTACATGAACTTTTTTTTTGAGGGAAGAGAGGATGCTGCAGGTCTAATTAGAGGAAGGAATACAGTCAATGCATGAAAGATGAAACCAGACAGGACGCTGATTTAAGTGTGGATTTTTGTGTATTTAATAGTGAAAATTGTTTACTATTGAAACAAAATATCTAGAACAGCGTTGTTCAAATTATTGAGCTTAGTACAAAGCAAAACAAATTACTTCCAAAGGCTTGGAAATCATAGGTGTATTAAGAATGTCTCCTGATTTTGTGAAGCTCCGTATTATGTAGTGATATTATTACTGATTGACTAGTATTCTGCTTGTTGTCCTATCAAAATGTTCTCAGATAAGTCAGTATTGAAGGTTGCCTATAATCTGCAGGCAAAGAGATCAGATGAGTTTAGAATATTTATTTGACCAAAGAGTTGAGCCAAACTCATGTTCATTTTTCTTGTGTGTTTTTTCTTTCTTGGATTTTTTTTTTTTTTTTTTTTTTTTTTCCTATCTGACTTTTTTTTCTTTCTGACTTTAAGCAGTTCTATTACATTACACAAGAGACAACAGATTAGTGGTCAGTGCATGGAAAGCAGTATTTTCTTACCATATTTGTAATACAAAAGCCTTACTGATAGAGACATAAAGAAAAAAATAATGCATTTTACTAGCATTAATGATGGACAATAGATAAATAAGGGGAATAACTGGTTTGTGTGGATGAGGAATGAGCAAGTCAAGAAAATGTATTATTTTGAACTCACTGAAAAGGTGTCTTCTTTCTGTTACAGAGACTCAGCACCCCTGGACAAGTGTAAAGGGATGAAACAGGCTTGACAAGCTGAAGCACTCTACCTATCAGAAAGTGAAAATAAAACCTTTTTTAATGTGAGAGTTTTTTAATCTCATTTAATAATCCTCATTCCATTTTGTGTAATAACTATACAGGTCAATCAATGTATTTTGTTTTGCTTTGTACTGAGCTCAATAATTTGAACAATTTATGCAGCTATGACAAACTTACAAACCATCTTGACAGAATCTTACAGAAAAGCTTAATATTTCCACAGTTGAAAAATAACAAAATGCTTCAGAGTACAGGAGTGGGTTCAAGGTATGTGTGATACAGTAAAAATATTGTGAATGCTTCAGTTTTCTTCTTTTAACCCCTAGGAACCAAACCCTTCATTTTTTATTTTCTTTTTCTTCTCAGTTAATGTCAATTATACTGGTCTTGTGCATGTGCATTTGAAGGTGATAAGTTTGATAGGCTTTGGAGTTTTTCTATTTTACTTTCTGACTTTAGGCAGTTCTATTACATTACACATACCTTTTCTTTCATCTTCCGGCTCCATATGTTCTGTATACATTGAAAGATAGTGGGGTATTTTGTATTTAAGCACAAGCTTTGACTTTTTCAAATGTTTAAGGTTTATTTAGTCCTGCTTCAGAACTAAATGTAATAATATTTTAATATTTCATCACTCTAGTTTATCTAAGATGTTGGTAAGTTTTAGAGATTTTCCATTTTCTGAAATTAAATGTTTCCTTTTATCCTGTTATTTGAAAGTTCTGTTGGTATTGGAGGCAAACTGGAGGCAAAAGGAGGCTGAGGGGAGACCTTATTGCCCTCTACAACTACCTGAAAGGAGGTTGTAGCGAGGTGGGGGCTGGGCTCTTCTCCCCGGTAACTAGCGATAGGACAAGAGGAAACGGTCTCAAGTTGCGACAGGGGAGGTTCAGGCTGGACATTAGAAAGAACTTCTTCACTGTTAGAGTTGTTAAACATTGGAATGGGCTCCCCAGGGAGGTGGTGGAGTCATCGTCCCTGGAGGTGTTCAAAAAGTGTTTAGATGTGGCACTTCGAGACATGGTTTAGTGGGTTTAGCGGGCATGGTGGCGTCAGGTATACAATTGGACTTGATGATCTTTGAGGTCTCTTCCAACCATAATTATTGTATGATTGGATGATTCTATGATTCTATTGGACAGTGGTAAAACCTCATGATGTTGCATTCACAAATTTTAGTGTACTAGTCATCACAGCCTTCTCAAACTGCTGTCATGGTGGATGTATTTATCTCAAATGAAGACTGAGGAAAACAAATACATGGGAAGACCAGATAATGAATTTATTCTCCATATATTCAGAATTCTAGATTTCTGAGCATCAGATATTTGGGACTCAGTAAATGACCGTCCAGAACTTCAAGGCAGAAAGTTACCATGAATGTTAGTATGGTTGGGTGGTCTCCAAAGAGATGTGAAAGTTATTTTCATGACTGACTGCATTGTAGATAATGTAAAACTATAGGCTTTTTTTACATAACAATATTAAGCTAAAATTACAAATCAACAGCTAATAATGGGCTCAGTATGAGCAGCTGAAAAAATGGAGCTTTACAGCTGATACTGAAAACAGTTTCTGTTCATAGTGAAGAGAAAGTTTCAAAAAAGTGGAGGATGGAAACCGAGAATTGTGTGATAGCTATCATCTATATTCAAAGAGTGATGAAAAAAACCAACAACTTACTAAAACTGTCTAATCAGATAATAAGGGCGAGATTTGCTCAAAAGTAATCTTTTTGAATTATCAGCAGAAAAATAACTTAGCAAGAGATAGCTAGCACACCAACTTGAAACTAAAACGTGAAACAAAAAGTTATAGATTATTTTTAAAGCAGGTTGTTAAAATACAATCTCTAGAATCAAATTCATTGAGAGTAATAATCTCTGGGCTATATGCATTGTGGCATTTCTACAATCTTTTCTTAAAGAATGAGATATCTTTGGAAGCAATTGAGGTAAGTTCTTCAGAAGAGCAAGGTTAGTGAAGAGAGCTCCTTTAGCTCCCCCACCTGAAATTCTGAGAATCTTGTTTTTGTTTCTGATCATCCCATACTTTCTGTTTTCAGTTTTCACCATATTACTGCCCTATTAAACACTTCAGAATATAATTAATTATTCAAATAAAATGTGTTTTTATTAACTACCAGAGCATCAACAGTGAAAGAATGGACTGGTCCATCTACCAGTGATATCAGAAGCATTATTTTCCAATGATTTTCCCTCAATTGCTGAGATCCTAAGGAAGGTCAAACCATTGATTAATTTCCTAAGACGAACCAATAATGAAATTATATTTTTTTTTTTTTTTCTGAAGAGACATGGAAGTAAAATTCAAAATTGACTCTGCAGAATAAAATCTTTATTTAAGAGTAATATGAGACACTATAGGTTTTTTTTCTAGAAAGTATGTTCATGTTCTGTTTTCTCTGTTTTATTGTTGCTTGTTCAGGAACTTCTGTAGAGACACAGAAAGTGGACTAAAGTATAGAATAATTAAAGGACTCACTTCCAGAACAATAAATGTGCCAACAGGTTTCTGCTTACCGAAATTTTGTCAGAGATCTTATAAAAAAAAGATTGATGTGAAATTCAAATCTGAGAAATCTTCTGCACAGTTAAGCTTAACTTGTACCTTTGGAACTGCCGTCAGTCAACTGAATCGTGAGGAGACAGTGGAAAAAAGAGTGAGTCTGCTGTTGGAAGTCTCAGAAGTAGAGGTGGGCTGAAACTTAAACTTTCCAAACTTAAAGAAAAGCAGAATAAGCTGATTTTGTTTGTCTTTCTTAAAAAAAAGCTAGGAAAGAGGTAAAACAAGGAAAACCAGCAAAATTCTAGACTAGGTATGCTGACTGCAGTCCATAAAATATGATGTATGCCTATCTTCCCAAAGGACAGCATAATACATGCCACTTACCCTTGCTCATCTCCAGAGCAAACAGACATACAGACCTGCTGTTATTTTCTTTCTGTGGAGCGTATGGTTGTTGGACTACCTTCTTTTTGAAAAAATGGATTTCTGATAACATCTTAGTTTCTGTCTCACGTATCATGATATCATCCCTCATGCAAACTTAGGCTGTTTCATATGTTATGTCAGGTAACTACATTGTCGTGACACAGCAAAATTGTTAAGGATTTAAAAGTTTTGTTGATAATTTCTAAAAATCATCATTATGAACATCACATCATAAAGTAGTATAAAAGACCCATTATAGAATGATGGAATGCTTTGAGTTGGAAGGGACCTTTGGGGGTCTTCTGATCCAATCCCCCTGCAATGAGCAAGGACATCTTGAACTAGATCAGGTTGCTCAGAGCCCCATCCAGCCTGTCCTTGAATGTCTTTAGGGCTAGGGCATCTATCACCACTCTGGGCAACCTGTTCCAGCGTTTCACCATCTTCATTGTGAAAAACTTCTTTCTTATATCTAGTCTGAATCTACCTTCCTGTTCGTTAAAACCACTACCCCTTGTCCTGTCGCAACAGGCCTTGCTAAACTGGCTATCCTCATCTTTCTTATAAGGCTCCTTTACATACTGGAAGGCTGCTATAAGGTCTCCCCAGAACCTTCTCTTCTCCAGGCTGAACAACTCCAACTTCCTCAAATTTTCCTCACAGGAGAGATGCTCCAACACTCTGATGATCTTCGTGGCCCTCCTCTGGACTCACTCCAGCAGACCCATGTTCTTACAGTGTTAGGAGCCCCAGAGCTGCAG
>NW_009606533.1:0-22591 GCF_000690535.1 Cariama cristata | reverse complement strand
CAGGGTTAGGAGCCCCAGAGCTGAAGGCAGTACTGCGGGGGGGTGGTGGTGGTGGTGGTGGTGGTGGTGGTGGTGTGTGTGTGTGTGTGTCTCACAAGGGCAGGGTATAGAGGGAGAGAATCACATACTTTGAACTGCTGGCCATGCTTCTTTTGATGCAGCCCAGGATACGACTGACTTTCTGGGCTGCAATTTCACCTTGCCAGCTCATGTTGATCTTTTAATCTACAAATACTCCCAAGTCCTTCTCCGTGATGCTGTTCTGAATCACATCATCCCCCAGTCTGTGTTGATACTGGAGGCTGCCCTGATCTAGGTGCAGTAGCTTGAGCTTGACCTTTTGAAGCTCATGAGATTTACACAAGCCCAATTCTCAAGCCTGTCAAGGTCCCACTGAATGGCATTCCATCCCTCAGGCGTGTCAACTGTACCACTCAGCTTGATATCACCTACGAACTAGGGAAGGGTGCACTCGATACCGCTGGCTATATCATTAATGAAGATATTAAACATCATCGGTCCCAGTATGGATCCCTGAGTGACACCACTTGTCACCAATCTCTATCTGGATGTTGGGCCATTGAGCACTACCCTCTAGATGTGACTATCCAACCAATTTGTTATGCAGTGAACAGTCCACCAGTTAAATCCATTTCTCTCTAATTTAGAGACAAGGATCTTGTGCAGGACCATGTTTAAAGCCTTAGAGAAGTCCAGATAGATGACATCCATCACTCTTCTCTTGTCCACTAATGCAGTTACTATCATAGAAGGCCACTAGGATGCTCAGGCAGGACTTGCCCTTGATGGAGCCGTGTTGGATGTATCAATTCACCTCCGTGTCCTCGCTGTGTCTTAGCATAGCTTGCAGGAAGATGTATTCCGTGATCTTCCCATGCACAGAGATGAGGCTGACAGGTCGGTAGTTCCCAGAGTCCTTTTTTCTACCATTTTTAAAAATGAGTGCAATGTTTCCCTTTTTCCAGTCAGCAGGGACCTCACCTGACTGCCATGACTTTTCAAATATCATAGAGAGTGGCTTAGCAACTGCATCAGCTGATTCCCTCACGACTCTGGTATGCATCTCATCAGGTCCCACAGACTTGTGTATGTTCAGGTTCCTCAGGTGGTCTCAAACCTCATCTTCATTTACAGTGTGAGAAGTTCTGCCCCCCCTGGTCCCCCTCATGTGGTCCATTGACTTGGGTGGTGTGAGGAGTGAGGTTACCAGTGAAGACTGAGGCAAAAAATTTAATTACCTTAGCCGCCTTCTTGTCCATTGTTGCCATCTTCCCAGTTTTGCTCATCAGAGGGGTTATGCTTTCTTTAACCTTTCTTTTCTGGTTGACATACCTAAAGAAGTCCTTCTTATTATTCTTTGTCTCCCTCATCAAGTTCAGCTCCAGTCAAGCCTCGACCTTCCTGACCCCATTCCTACACAACCTGGCAGTGTCACTATACTCTTCCCAGGATACCAGTCCCTGCTTCCATTGCCTGTGCATTTCCTTCTTGCCCTTTAGTTTAACCAGTAGGTCATGACTCAGCCATGTCGGTCTTTTCGCTTCCTTGCCTGATTTCTTATACCTGGGGATCAAGAGCACTTGTGCTCTTTGGAAAACATCCTTAAAGATCTGCAAACTCTCTTCTGCTCCCTTGTCCCTGATGGCAGTTTCCCAAGGGGTCCCATTGACTAACTACTTGAAGAGCTGGAATTTTGCTTTCCTGAAATTCAGGGTCCTGACTGTACTCCTCACTTGACCCTTATCCCTCAGGACCATGAACTTCACCAGTGTGTGATCACTGTAGCCCAGACTGCTGCCAATCTTGGCATCACTGATGAGCTCACTTACATCGGTGACCATGAGGTCCAGTATCCATTATTAGCTGCCTCTTAAAAGAGCTGCATGATTTGGTAGAATACTACTTTTTCTTCTAATAGTTCATTATCCTTTCTTTTTGAGTGATAAAAGAAAATGAAAATTCAAATAAATTTTCTTGCATATTACTTCACAAAAGCTTTTTAAAAATTGACTGTAATGGATTCAGCCTTAAAGTTATGTCAGAACAAATAAGAAATTTGACTTCATGAATTACTCTTACAAAAAAAAAAAAAAAAGAAATCAGAGCTCATGAATTACTTACAAAGGCAAGCTTAAAAATCAATAAATTGCCCGTAATGCATACAGAAGCATTTTCTCTGAGTCTATAATATGCTAATGTCATGATTTTTTTTTGTGAATGAGGGCTGTGCAATACTGTTAGCCTGAAATTACAAAATTACTTATCCTTAGGGTTTATTTAAAAATGTCATTTAAATGTCTGGTTTTGATTGATAATAGAAAATACATGGTGAAATGAAGACAGATGTCCATACCAGGAAACTAAGAAAATATTGTGGAATGTAGTTCGTAATACAAGTATCTCTGGAGATTCCAATTATTACTATGTTAAAAATAATTTATGCGAAACATTCAATGCTAAGTAAAACTTGCAAAATTAGAAAGAGGCTAAGTGCTAATTTGAATACTTAGTGGACTAAAAATCAAATTCCAAATTTAGGACTACCCATCATCTATCTGACAGGATAACTAGTCTTTGTATACAAAACCTTGCAAATAGAGAAAGTTGGCTTAATGTACTATATCCCTTAATAAAAAAAAGGTCAGTACTTGAAATTCAGTTTCCTTGTGGCTAGACAGGTACTTTAATAATGTTGTGGGCCAAAGAAAGTTTATAGTTTCTGAATTCGTTAATATTTATGCTCATAGACAGAACAGAGATGCAGAACAGGTAAATGTTGAATCACTGCCACCCAAACTTTTGCCATGTAGTGCTCGCTGCATTGCTTTCCTTGACCATAGTTTATCTACACTTCATTTGAATGATAAATGTCATTAACATATCCTATATTGTCTTCAGCATCTTGGTGAATGACAATAAATAAGCAATGGAGCTTCCATTTAAGTTTCTGAAAATGTCCTTTTATTTGTGCTTTTGTAATGTTCATTTTGGAAACTTTCTTTAGTAATTGTTCTATGGAGTACTGCAAGCAATAATAGAACTTAGTTAAATGTTGAATTTGAACATTAATATCACTAAGTAAGAATCAGTAAGAACTGTACTCCAGCAGAACCACACAAGAAGCAGTGCAAGATTCAGGGAAGGACCTGTCTATATTAGAGAATTTGCAGCAGGGCAACTGAGAAAATCAAATCCAACTAACTACATGGATGCAATTTGCTGTCTTACTCCATTGGGTATGCAGGGTAATCATCTTCACAAAACCAAAAATGGATAAAATTGGATACAGCACATTGCACTTGAACAGTAATCTTTTCCTGGTAAATACTTCTGGACATTTTCAAGAATGTGCTTTTAGTTCCATCTACAGAAACAATCTAAGTCACTAGTATGCAAATTTCTCCAACGTAGGCAGGACCATAAATAAGTTGTGTTTATTTCCCTATGTGTTTAATATAATAATTGGGACAACAGAATTCAGAGCAATAATTTTCATAGAGAAAAAGACAACTCTCAGAAAGATTAAAAGTTCATTGATCAAATAGAATGAGTAATAAATCTAGAAAATAACCAAATGTGTAGGCTGCATTATCTTATATCTTGCAGTTGTCAAAGTCATCATGAAACAATTAACAATTGGATGCAGCAGTATTTTGCAGCATTATTATTCACTTCCCACTTCAGAATGCTACATTCAGCTGCTCACAGCTGGCTTTCAGGAACTGTACACGTTTTTAATTTAAGATTAATGAGTTGTCAAAAAGTTTTACTACACAATGAACAAACCAAAAAAAGCTATAAATGAACAGCACTACCTGCTGCAAACTGAGTGTATCATCAGGAAGTGGAGTTATGGGATGATTTTTTTAAACTGTGCCATACATTATACAAACAAGCCACAGAGTTTAGATTTTTTTTCTAGTAAGCTTGACTAGTATATCTTGAAAAAAATTATAAGGCTTTTATTATTTGTTTAGCATGGAAGTCCATTCTTTGGGGTTTCTAAAACGCCCAAGTTGAATGGTTTAAATTCTAAGAAAAATACAGGCCTGAGAAAGGAAATCAGGAATACAGAATTTACAGGTTGACCAAATGAATTCATTTTAAATTCACAGTAAGAAGAGGACAGGTTTGAAGAGGATCACTGTTGTGGTCAAGAGCTGTAGAAATCTGATCTGGAATATAGGGGAGTATAAGTTATGGCATCAAAGTGTTTGTATGAAGACCTTTTAAAAAAGGGCAAGCCAGGAAAACTTGATAAATGTTAATATGTAAAAGTTATACAAAGATGAACAAGAGAGGATGTACTTCAAAAATTAACACATTCTTGTGAACTTTACCTTGCTGTCTATGAGAACAACGAACGTTAGTTAAAAAATTCTAGGTGTTGAGCCTTCAAAAAAATCTACTTTACAGCCTGAGAAAAAAGAACGTAACTATATAGGACATTCAGAGTTTTGCTACCCACGTAAATGATTCTGGTTTTCTTTCTGATGTGTTCTCTTAGCAACATATGAGCAAACCCTTCAGAATACACACGAGACTTTTCATTTGTTTCTGAGGATCTTTTTTGACACATTTAGTAGGAATAAGTATAGAACATATTTTACTGTGTTTTTTCCAACTTTCTTTAACATGAAATAGCTGTATCTTTTAGAATTTTTTTCTAGCAGAAGTAAGAATACATGTGGATGAGTATTGTTAGTCATAATAAATGTCAAAAGCTGTAAATCCTGTCAAAAGAGTCAAAGTCACCTCTTCCTCACAGTTGGTGATAGTAAGGTTACTAAAAACCTGTGCTGCTACAGCTCCGAAGTCTTGTCTTGTCTTTTACTTGACTCAGGATTTTCTAAACAAGAATTTAAGACTAGCTGTCTTTAAAGTGCTACTTTTCTATTATGACGTGAAGTGCAAAAGGTGTAAATACTGGGGTTAAACTGTTTAGTAACTTTTAAAATGCTTGTTTTCTCTCTTCTCGTTGTTCCTTCACGGACAGGTTAATGAGACACAGCCCAGAAATATTTAAAATGTTCTCATTTTACCTCTTTGGCAAACTATTTGTATAATTAAATAACAACCACAGCAACAACAAAACTGTTGCTTCTCCAGGAAGCATGGAGACAGAGATGGAGAAATTAGTTCTTGTTAGTCCCCGTACCGTATCTACTGTGGTTGTTAACAGCTAGTGCAATTACTGAAATGGCGACTCCGTTACATGATGCTGATGAGTTAGATAGCTATTATATAAAGAAAGTCACACAAGAAATTAATTTTTAATATTACATGTAATGATTTAAATAGGAAATGATTAGTGTAAGTAATTGAAGCATGTTTCTGAGTGCTAACAAATGTAAACTTACTCTTTGAAAAGTAAAAGGCTTTTTTCATTCCAGAAAGAAGATAAAGAGTTTTACTTTGAACACAGAGCTAGTTGTCATCTTCTAATATTCTTGGGTATATTTTTCTGTAACTTTGTCAATTTGTGATTGACTGAAGTCGCAAATCGCTGCAGAATCAGGCACTTGCAGAAAAACTCTTGAATTGTTTCCTGTACATTTCTTACATAATAGAAGTTTACTTCTCTGTTAAAAATGGAAAAGTCTTTACTTGAACTGAAGTACGGTGTTTCAATTTTAATCACATCAAACATGACTTATTAGAAGATAAGAAAACCCCAAATGTTGCTCATTTTTCTTGTAAATTTCAGCATAATTTGTTACTGAAGTATTCACCGCATGAAACCAATTTGTCCTGTTGGCTTGAAGTGTATCTAGACCATTAATCCTTATTCTTAACTCTTCTAATTTAGGTATATATCATCATTTTTAAAAAAGTTTTCTAATGATTGTTAAAAGATGAGACTTAGACTACAACACAAAATGCGATTTAATCTATGAAATCCCTTCTGTGTAGTGTCTTACCACATGTTAATTAAAATAAAAACCGGGCTATGCTGAGCAACGTTTTGCAGTAATCTAACCTTTGTGACAATTAAGACCATTAAATGGCAATTAGTGCTCAGCTAAAACTGAATTAATTTCAGATATGGTTAGAAGGAATTTCATGAGCTGTTAAAACATAGGAAACCCTTTGCATTTGCTGAATTTCTTTCTGCTCCCTTGCTCAGCGAACTGCACATCCCTTCAGAGCAAATAGACAACCTTTTTCCCCCATCCACATCCGACTGGTGGGATTGTGCATGATCACCACAGAAAGAAAAAGGAAATGCCTTTGAAATATTACTTGATAACAGCATTGCAAGAGCTGAAATCTATTCTATGTCTGGATTCAACATGCATGTACAGTACGAACTCAGTGCTGGGCAGCATCTAACACATGAGTGTCTTAATGCTAAATATCACATATCTATAAGATCATCTGCAATGCTGTTATGTAATTGCCACAAGTTACTGGAAGTTCCTGTATGTAATTATGCCCTTAATAATTATAATTTAAAGTTCTCCTGAAATCCTGGAAAGTCAAAGGCAACACAGGGAAGAAGACTATTGGAATAATGAGTTAAATTGTCCCTGCTCTTGTGTTACACATGTATCTCTACATTGCTACTGAATTGCAACACGGGTGAAATATAGCACTCTTTAGGAATATTGCACACTACTAAATAGCAAAGCAAAGACTGAAGTTACATCATAGATTGGATTTGCATTAATATAAATAGCATTTAAGAAATTACTATAGAAGGATGCAGTACGAGACAAATCATATCTAATTAAATTGCACAAGGAAACTTGTAAGAAGCTATAAAATAAGAAGAAAGTTAAAATACCTCATTTCCCTTAACTGAATATAAGGACCTCTAGAAGCAATAGGTGTGGAACAGAAAGTGTCTCTTGAGGAATGATGACTACTCTTCCCTAACCAATAAAAACTGTGGGATTTACTTCTCAGAGGTATTTAAGACCTTTGTCCTTTGCTTGTGAACTCTACCACGTGGTGGTCTGTGTATGCATAAAACCCATCTTGCAATTCCATCTGCTGACTCTAGACTGAACTTTACTGAGGCTCAGAAAGGGGATTCTGGATTTTTAATCTCTTGGTGGTGATGTTTCCTTATATAGCTGCTGTGGCAGCTCATAATAATATAATGTGACCTGCAGTTACTCTTGCTGTCTGTAAATCAGACCTGTCAGATGCCTAGTATTAACTTCAGTGAGTAAATATTGAGTTTATTAAGGAAATTATGGTGTAGTGTATATATAAATGAGTATTGTGCCTTCAAAGGTTATTTTAGGCAAATTATTTTCAGGTCACTCTTCAAATTATTATGAAAGAAGAAAGTTAGGTAAATGCATTATTTAAATCATGTTAAGGAACAATAAATCCAAATGTTTCTGGCAGAAGTATCATATAAAGACAGTATTTAGGTGAATTCTTACAGAAGAACCTTGTACAAAAGCTGAAAAGATTCTAAATATTATACCCTGTGGTATATTCATGGAAGTATTCAGAATGCAGAGGTCTGATCTGATTAGAACTATGGACTCAGATGGCTGAAATGGAAGACCAATTTGGCAAATCGGTGTCTTTGGGCTGTGTTAAAAGAATAGCTATGATGCCATTGACCCTTCCTCTTTCATCTGTGGTTAAAAAAATGAACTCTGCCAACAAAGGGATGAGAGGCAGCTTGAGTAAGCTCAGCACTGGTGTTCTGATAATTAATGAAATCCTTCTGGGGGCTGCTGGTCAAACCTGACACTGTGAACTGGCACTGGGAATTTGCAAAATGTTCCAAATGACTATTCTAATACACACCCCAAGCTCGTATTTAAGTATATAGTCCAAGTATTTAAATCAAGACACTTTTTTGTTATTAAATGCATTATTCAGGTAATGTCTTATTAGTAGAATTATACATGGAGAATAATTTGCCCAGTTAAAGCTAAGATTTATCAAAGGAAAAAGTTTCTTCATTATATGTGGAAGAATCAAATAATATTGTTAGAAGAAGAAATATGACTTTTTTCCCGTAAAGTTATAAAAGTTAGTATTAGAAAAGTTTGTTTTGTGATTAATTGCAGCCTTGCATCATTGCAAGCTGCATAGATATTGAGGACACCAGAATGACTGCAGTCATTTTCCTGACACTTCTATCACTGGTTTCTTGAAGAAAGAATGAGAGACTCATACAATAGAACCCTTCAAAGTTGGTATAAATAATTTATTTCTTAATAATTCTTGGATGAAGATGGTTTGGGTACCCTTTTTCGTATCTTTTAAAATAATTGTTATTGGAAAAATATCCTAAGCCCAGTGTATCTACGGGGTACCAATAACCAAGCACTGTTACACAATTCTGGTACAATTTACAATCTAAGATTTTTGGAGATATGTTTCTAAGAAGAAAATGCCATCTTTTCATCCTTCATAAGGGTTAGTTACATATAGCACCAATCAGATTAGATGGCAGGGGAATTTGGATGAGGAATATTCCAAGCAGATAAAAAGTGATGGGTTGATGTGTGAGCTTCTGCTTAGGGTAAAAACCTGGGAGTTAGGAGGCCCTGGATCCCCACAGACCCTAAAAGTGCTTGCTTTTGATATGTCTATATCTCCAGCAGAAATCAGTATTTTTAGATACTGTTTTTTTTTTTTTTTTTTAAAAACCAACCTGGAATGTTGAAGTGAAAAATGTAAGAAAATATTATGATCACAGATTATAAATTACTTGTCAAAACTACCACTTGGATCATAATTTTATAGATTAGAAAAGGATTAATCTGAATGAAAGAATTATTTCATTCTAGGGGGCAACTGATAACACTTTCCTACTTTCAGCTCTTTTCCAGAAAGAGTACATGAGAACACAGGCAAAGGTCACATCAGGTTCATTGGTACAACAATGGAGTTGGGAGCATGCTTGAATGAATTAATTACAGTTAAGAGCTGAATTTTTCAGGAATTTTTACTATCATTGGTAGTCTCAACTGGGAGAAAGAATTGAAAAAATAAAAGAAGTAAAAAAATGCTTTGTCTCAGCCATGTAATTCCTGCAAAATACAGAAGGGTTTATTTTAGTACCTTTTTATAGAACATTCCAGATTTAACCTATTGTTTACCAAACATTCTATGAAGTCATTCAGAATATTGCTGAAATAGTGTTACAAAATAATTTTTGTCTTTTACTGATTTCTCTATTTTTAACTGAATAAATCAGTTTCAGTCAGGCTTTTGGAGGAAAACTTTTGAAACACATCCTTACTCATCTGATAATTTTTTTCCCCATTTTTTGTTTTATTTACCAATTTTATTGTACTTTACATTGGACCAGCCTGAGCCTATTTACAAGTGACTCAACAGTCTGGTTTTTATGTGTTGCTTTAGAAAATAAGCATGTGTATCAGAATAGATATTAAGAGCCACTCCACTTTTTGCTTGGAAAAGGTGTGTATGACTTCTTCAAAATAACAGATTGTTCAGAAAAGTAATAGGAGAGATGTTCTTGATGGTAAATTGTGTGGCATTACAATAATTACTCACTATAAATAATTTTCTATTTCTGTAGTGTGTCCAATAAAGAATTCATATTAATTCTAATTCATTAGGAAATTATAGTACCTCTGTATCTATACTTCACCCTCAGCCAACTGAAATGCTTTTGTTGAAGAATTAGACTTGTTCTTCAGTCTTCATGAAAAATATTTTAAGAAGACAGCTGTAATTGTAACAAAATTAAAAAGCAATATGAATTCAAAAAGTCCAGTTTTAGCCATTTTCTCTGAAATCATGCAAGTAAAATGATACACACAGAACATTCTGCTTTGTATCTTCTTCCTTCAAGGCAGCCTTATTTTTTTTTTAACAAGGTATTGGAAAGACAAAATAATTAGAGTTGGAAGGGATTTTAGAAGGTCGTCCAGTCTCACCTATCTGCCTAAAACTGAGCTTACTTCAACAGTGAATCAAACTACTTAGGATGTTTTCTAGTTGATTTTTTAATATCTCCAATTTATTCTCTTTCTTGACATTTCTCTTAAAACATGAAACTTCTTTTTGTACCTCATCTCTCTCTAAAGAAACAGGTTTACTCTTATCTGCAATAAACAAACCAGTTAACAACAAATTGACTTTGATGGAACTTCTTCAATATTCAGGCTTAGTGGCTGCAAAATCACTTGTTTAAGGTATTATACGGGGCATATCTGGACAGAAGATGCATACCAGCAAAACTTCAGTTTTTGTCTAGCCTGAGCTGGCAGGAAATGGTGAGCCACTGAAAATCTCTTCCAGCTGAAGAAATAGATGTGATCCATTAAAGTGATTTGTTTGTGTTTACTTAGCATCCAAGTAGGAGGAAATTTTCAGTGATACAGAAGTTTATAAGTACAAAGTAACTTTTGAAAATGAGATTTGAGATCCCATGTCACTTACGAATTTCTGAAAAAATTAGTCTACTTCATATATCCTAAATTTGTGAATACGAGTGAGACTGTCAGAAGGTAGCTGAAAGAGTTACAATGAAACTACTTGTTTATAATGATAGCATTCACAGAGCTCTGAATCTTGTTCATTCTTTTCTGTGAAATTACCTAAAAAATGTTGAAAAATAACTGAAATAGAAAGGAAAAAAGGACTTCTAAATGCCCTTCTTTTTCCTTTATGATGAAACAGTGGTACTCTACTACACTGTGTAACTTTTTTTAACAATGATATACTCTTTTTAATTTTTTTACGCACTGAAAGCATTTGGTTTTAATTCATGCAAAATAATGTTGCAGGTAATACAGCAGCCCACTGGAAGTGCTCCTGTTGCACAGTTGTCAATGAGAAGCTTATTCTTGAAGAAAGCTAAGGGAACTCTTTTCTCCATACTAATCTCTCCTGTAGGGTTAAATGATTTGTTTAGTATTGCCACAGATAAGACTGCTGCTTGATAGACATTTATAAAACTAGTTCCACTACCCAAGGACCTCAGCTTTGCAGAAAAGGAATTTGTTGTTTCCTTCCTTCATTCATGACTGCTTCAGGGACATACTGTTTGCAAAGCTGAACTTCAGACATTTCTTTTATTTCGTTTTTTTACTACTTGCATAACTACTTTAATTTTTCCTCTCTGATGTGTAGATAAACATATTGAGTTATGTTCTGTTCATGAACAGAATTAATCTACAAATAAGCAATATATTTAACAATTTAAAAAATCTTATTTATGACAGTTGTTGTTTGCTGTGCTTTTTAAACCATTCTCAAGTATAGGATTTTAGTATAAAGAAGTTAAACAACTTCATTAGCCAGGATCAGAGTACCTTTATACCACCAGCATTGCATTCTTAAAGTTTTGCAGCAAACTCTATGGTAAATGCAGATACACCTGAACATGGTGCTAAGTCAGAGAAGAGGGCCCAGTACTCCTATCTTCCCACACAGGACAGTCTCCGTATCTGCTGGAAGTGATAGAAAGATGAGTTTCCAGAGACAGATGCTGACAGTCTAGAGAGTTAGCTCTTGAGGTGTTTAAGAGTATAAGACTGTCCGTGTTGTGCTAAAGCAAAGACCTTTCCGGCCTAATACACTTCTCCAGGGGTAAGGGGGAGCATATGCTTAAGACCAGAGGAATGAGATGAGCAAACTCTCTTCCTCTAGCATGTTTTTTTCTGCTGTACTGCAGTTTAAGAACTTTTGCTTTTAGTAGGCCATGATCAATTTCTAGTCTAGAAAGTCCCACTGAGGGCAGTGGGATGGGACTTTGCCGGAGTGGTCCAGACTTGCCTTCCTCCAGCCAACGTGCAGCACAAGATATAGGGACAGATCACAGCTCAGGACACTGTGCATCTCCAATTTTTTGGAGTTACTTGGATAAGACAGTTACTTGGGTCAACTTATTTAGGTTCCCAATCTGTTTTTCCTTGCATAAATTAGAGAATGACCATTATACAAGAAGTTCATAGAATAATGGAATTCTATTGTGGTTATTGAATTATGTGCTCCATTCAGACCCTTTTTAGAATTTGTGCAAATATAACTATTGTGAAGCAGATGCATATGTCTGTATGTACAGCGACAAAGCTCTAGCTGTATGAAGTGGCTCATAACTGCGGAAACTATTGGGTATATACATGCAGCTCACTGGCATAGCTGAAACCACATATGCTGGGATTTTTTTTAAAAAAATTATTGTACATTTGATGATATTGTACACCATATAAATATTCCTTTTTTTTTTTTTTTTTTTTTTTTTTGTAGCTCTGTTACAATATGTTGCTCAGAATCTCTTCATAGCACAAATCTATTGGACTAAACTACTTTTATTCTAGTATTTCATCTACTCAGCGTTTGAACTCATTTAATTCTCTACAAAACAGTTTTTCCCTTGGATCCACCTAGTCTGGTTCACTAATAAGTCATAAGAGTTCTTTGACATGTTTCTACTTCATATCAGCCATCTACTTTGAAATAATATGCAATTAACTCTCATGACAATCTGTTGTCATTCAGCCTCTCAGTATGCTATCATGAAATGAAAAGCAAAACAACACTGAATTCCAGTCATACTCATGATTGTTATACTACTGCAAAACTATTTCTGTTTGTCCGAACATGACATATTGATTGCCCATTTTTTTAAAACAGTGGCCTCTGCTGTGATGGCATATGTTGGTTTGTGCCTCTTAATGCGGGAATATATGAAAGTGTGCCTCATTTGGATAGTCATTACCATAATTTACAACTCCCCAAAAGCAGAACTGGTGAAAGGCTATACTGAGGATTATTAAACTGAGCAAGCCTTGATACTGTATCAAGTAGTTTACTGGGTAGACTTACCTAAACAGAAATGAACTCTTAGAGCTGAATTCACAGCCTATAAATCCTATATAC
The DNA here is from genome assembly GCF_000690535.1 of Cariama cristata. NCBI lineage: Eukaryota > Metazoa > Chordata > Aves > Cariamiformes > Cariamidae > Cariama > Cariama cristata. The sequence continues at coordinate 9,736 of NW_009606533.1, read as the reverse complement.
CTTCTTTTCTTGTGCAAATAAACTGTACATAACGACAAACAATACTGTTGCCAAAAGCACCAGTGATAAAATTAAAGCTGATAACAGAATGTTTTCTTTAGGCTTAACTTCTGTCAGTCATTCTGCCCTTCTCAAATCCACATCTCAGGACTGAAAACACTGGTGTCTTGTGGGCTGAAAACAAGATTAACTGATCAGGAATTCTGCTGGAGTTCTGATCTTCACTGAGCCCTCATTCCTTATGAATCTATTGCACAGGAAAGGGGGGAAAAAACTGTCTTGATTTGATGCTTATAAAACCATCCCAAGCAGTTGAGAAACTTTTGCCTTGTAACTTCAAAGTACATTTTCCCTCTTAGGTACCTCTGGCAGAGGACATGAAATATCTAATGAAAAAAATTTAACTATTGTAATTTATCCTAATTAGTTGTATTTTCAATGAGTAAGGAGCACCTATGACCATTTCAACAGCTTCTGGACAAGTAACCAAAGAATCACTACACCTAAAAAGAATTTCATGTATGAATTGCACCATATCCCAATATCAAATTCATGAAGTTTTCAGACGACACATTGTTTTTTCACATGAATTCAGAAACTGTGACAATGACTTGAAGACCTCAGCTTTCCCATTTGGGTCTACTTTGGGAAGAGATTTCATCATTCACAAACCGGGAGCCTTTTGACTCTGTAGGTCTGTTGATAAATGTTTGCTTTCACTCAAGCATAGGCAGCGTTCTTGGCATATAGAGGCAGAGCAATACCACATTACTTCACCTTCTTACATCTTTCGGTAAAGGAGATCTACCTGTCTCATCAGGAAGATCTTTGTAAATGTGTGGTTGTTCTGCAGCAAAGAAATATTTCTACACCACCTTTCCTCTACTTTGCTTGTGTAAGGGAGAAGGTTGTATTTAAAGGAAAAGGGAAATAAATTGAGAAACCTCAGTGTTATACTTTTCAGTAATGTCAGAAGGTTTAAATACACCAGCTACTTACAACTCACCAAATAAAACATAAATAAAAGCAATCTTCCTATTATTTATTGCCCATTTTCATTTCCTTAAGCTCTTATTTGAATAGACTTGAAAATGAAAAGATCTTTTTAGTTAAAACACCCAAAAGAAGTATTTGATATTGTCTGGAAAAGCAGTAGAAGACTGAAATGAGGTATCATCATCACATTCAAAAGAAAATAACACTAATTTTGGGCATGCTAACCCACTTCAGTAGGGTAAAGGAAAGTTGTGTAGTCATTTTCAATTAATTAAAATTAGTGATATTCAGTTAGAGGCTTTTTAGAGACTTCAAACAATAATATTGTAGTTTCATTTAACTACCATAAGAAAGAGTTTTTGTTTTTGTTTTTGGTTTTTTTTTTGTTTTTGTTTTTTTTTTTTTTTTTAATTATTTTTTATTTTCATAAAGGTATTTTCAGAATTCATATGGGATACTTCAATCTTTGACAGACTGTTAGCCTCCCACACAGTCACTTACACATGGCAAAGTATGTAACATTGCCACTCTACTGCTTTTATCATTCAGTAATATAGCTGGAATCTTGAATGACAGAAAAAAATTAACAGTTCTTTGCTTCATGACAAAAAAGTTTGCATGTCTTCCTGACATTTTCAACATGCTTCTGGAGGAAGTGTTGAAAATACTTAGCTTGAAGATTAATTTCTCTGGAAATCTGCAGTATGTAAATACATTTGCTGTAGCTACACCTTTGGTTTTCATCATAATAATAACAATGAATGTTCTGTTCCAAGACTAGGCACTGAGGCTAAGGATGCTGACTGGCAATATTAGGTCATAATACTTACCATCTGAAGATCTAGGTCACTCTCTATATTAAACCAGCTTTGGACCTGGCTGTTGCATGAAAAATACAGCCTGGCGTACAAGGGAAAACAACTATTGGTTTTTAAAAAAAAAAACCACCACAAAAAAACCCCGGAACATCCCTCTAGAAAATCTGAACTAGCTTCACTTCAGTATAGATTTTTATTCCTGGAAAAAATTTGCATCAGTGTGAAGCTCAGATTTTCTAAATTTCATAGTTCATTTATGGTTCATATAAGGACATTTTAAATCTTTATTGTATTGTCCTAATATTTTTAACACTTAAAAAAATTTATTTCATCTTTCTAACATAGCAATCACCTACCATATTCTGACTTCTTTGCAAGCCAGCGTTTAACGATGCATGCTGTGTGCAGTGTTTTATTCCATGTATGAGCATCACAGATACTTCAGTTAAACCATCTGTTTTTTAACAAGAATTTGAACTGGAGTTGTATCAGTAGTGTCTTCCTCCTGCAAGGACTTTGTTTTAGCTCCTGTTCTTAACACTTAGACAATTGATTTTTGTTTCCCTAATAGCTTTGAAGATATTTTTTCTACAATATTAGAGATATTTTCCTGGAAGAATGCCTTTTATCCACAAGATAACTTTCTTACTTTACAGTAATAATAATAATAAAAAAATCTTAAGAAGGGAAAACAGGCACAAAAGCTGTAATCATGGTGAGAAAAAGTGGAAATTTAAATTAGGATTGTCCAAATTTATCAACAAACATTTAAAAAACCCACCAGAACAGGAGACTTTTTTGTCATTATGAAGAACCACTACTATTTTAAAAAACAAACAAAAGCTACATAGAAGTTAGAAAAGACACCATCATCATGTTTGTTCCTGTAGGAATGAAGCTATGGAATCACTTTGCTGACACTGACAGTGTCCTCAAGCTAACTTTTGAGCAAAACTGACCCATTTCAACCCAATATGCATCAAAGGAGATTAAATTCTCATTAATTTACTTTTCACTAAAAGACATCAAAGGATATATACGTAGAGAATGGTTTATAAACACAACAGAGAAAGCTGAAAATGGAGCTTTTGCCTTCTGAGGCATCAGAAAATAGCGTTTTCTTCTGCTTAGATAATCTAGGGCTTAATGAATCATAAACTATTCACTGTTATTTCATGCAAAACATCTCTTGTGATTTGCTGAGATGTAATAAGTTCATACTACAGACTTAAATTCAGAAAAGACCATTATCCACCAAACAAATCTGTTGGAAGGCAGATTTCAGACATTCTGGTGCTTATAGATTTTTCCTCCTTCCTCCCCCACCCCACACTAGGAGATTACACTTACTCTAATTTCATCAAGTAGAAGAGATGAAATAATATTACAGTAAAATTTAGAAGATCAGGAATCTTCTAAATGTAAGGATTTACATTTAAATTCTAATTCAGCTTAAAAAAGTAATTCTTTCAGTAGAGGCGTGCAACAACCCATGGATTATTGAAGGTGAAGACCTCAAATTCTTGTATTTGTACTGTACGATTGGTTACAGGAAGAAATAAATAGACTGATGAAAGAATATTTCATGCAGGGAGAATTAGAGCAAAAAATCTGTGAGGAAAAATTCTCTGATACAAATGGGTCTGATTAAAGAGCAACTTCAATTGAATATTTGGAATGGAATAACAATATTGTCAGTTGGTCAGACTTTCCTCATTCTAGAATATCTAGAGTCAAAACACATCCTCCAAACTGGGAGCTAAGGCACTTTTCAGCAGCATGGAGGTTACTTGGGCAAGTCCTTTTATTTGTCAGATTCAACCAGTTAGGCTGAAACAATATACTTTTCTATTTTTCTCAACCTTTCCAAATGTAAAAATCTCAGGTTTTGATCCGAAAATGGACATTTTCTTATAATTCTGTTACGGTGACATCATTCATAAAATTCTAGTTTTAGTTCAATCCAGTTCAGAATCAAATTCTGAATATTTAAAAACTAATAGGGAACAAAATTATTCCTCCTATTTTCAGTCATATTAATTGTGTTGTAGGAGAAAAGATGATAGCTATTTGTCAATTATTTTTTTTTTGTAGTAACTGCGTTTGCTATTATTGATGCTGAAGTGCAATTTATTTATTTGTCATGTTTTCCCTCATTATATGAAATACATGCAAACCTGAGTTTTTGAAAGATGAAACAGAGGCACAGTGCAGACATGACTAACAATTTTGTTTTCAACAATCATTGCCATTACAGTTGGACTTGATGATCTTAAAGGTCCTTTCCAACATAAATTATTCTATTCTATGATTCTATTAACATTGATACAACAGCAGTTAAACCCATGAAAATACAGTTCATTCTGAATTCAAACCAGAACATTAGATCTAGACCAGGAAAGTACATAAGAACTTGCAGTTCTACTCAGATGATTGCTTCTGCACAATTATTACTATCCGCTATCAGTATATAATTCAGTGTTTATTGAAAAGAAATAGATCTTAATTCTCTAAGTACTATTCAAGCATATACTGAAATAGTAACTTTTTTGTGTTTTATACTGTAGAATATAAAGGGCTTTAGGCCTCAAAATTTTAAGTTTTAATTGCGTTTTACTGATTGTCACATTTTGTCTTGCTTGATCTTAAATGAATATAGTTGGATCATTAACTACATTTCACAGATTATTGTAGTGATTTTTGCTGTTGCTTTTGTGTAATATAGCTTTGCAAACCAGTGTTTTCAATTACAGGGATGTTCTTTCAAGAGGAACTCTAATAACACCATATCTAACTGCATTTTTTTTTCTGTCTGAAAAGCATTCTTTCAATAGAATGCTAAAATGTATACAAACGTTGACAAGAAAAGAATTTACTACATGCCTACACAGATATAGAATCGTTATTGCTCATGGTCACTTTTTCTCTAAAGATAGTCACAACAAAGACCTTTAATCTTTTCCAGTGTGATGCATGCAATCAGTAATGGTAATTTAAAGAAGTATGGTTAAGCCTTGGAGCTGTGTTTAAAAAAATAAAACCTAAACAAAAAGCAAACAAACAAAACCTCACATTACTTACAAAAGAAAAACATAACAGGCAGAAATTTGGGTTGGTCAGCTCATTACCATGCCGTTTTTTGTTTGTTGTTTATTTATTTATTTATTTATTTATTTATTTCATATGGAAAATAATGTCTTAAAAGGCTGTGCTATAGGGCCTTGGAGAGGACAGTCACCATGTTTGGGGGTTTTTTTAATTGAATTTGTGTTTTGAAAGAACCCTGAACTGAAAGAAACAGCAGATGACTGATTCAGACTAGCTATTGTCTTGCCAGAGAGGGCAGGACCCTCTCTTGTTTCAGAATGTGTTTCTACTCTACAACCCTCTTTCTTACAGAAGCAGCAGAGGTGATGGAGATGCAAAATCTGACTCCCACCTCCAGCTGATCCAGCATTACTTCATGGTATTCCTGGAAGGCAAAAACAAGGTGAAGGTGAAGAATAAGAAATACCTCTAAACTGCCATTTCCAATTGTATCTCCTTTAACATAACAGGATTTTTTTGTGAAATTCTAGCTAAGAGTTTTTGCATGTTGGGACTGTATTGCTGGGAAGGTAAGAATAGCTGGTTGGTGTAATAGGAGACCTTTACTTCCCTGTTAACAAGAGAAAGAGGATGATGAATCACATCAGATGGTAATAGCATTGTCACTCTAAACCTCTTCTTGAAGAATGCCAAGTTTCTTATCTACCATTTGTAGAACATGCAGAGACACGTATAAGGCTGACAGTCCGCACTGCTGAGATACACTATTGCAGACACAAATAACAGTTACTGAGCTGCTACCATCAGCTTTTTGAGTAGTAATTGATAGCCTAGTTTCACTCTGCATTTGCCAAGAATGCAGGCTCTGCTCTCTACTCTCATATGTTTATTATACACACTTGTTTAAAGAACAGATTATACATTATAAATTGCTGAACACAGAGAAGACATAATTTTACATACAACAGAATTAAATAGGATGTGTAACAGAGTTACAAGAAGTCTAAAAGAGAACATCATTCATACTCGATTAATACAAACATCCTAGAATACAGGCAGATATAATAGTGAGTGTTATCACATTTAAATTTCCTGTGGGTATTGAGAACTCACTAAAATATATTAGTCAGAAATAACTATGAAGAAGGGTTATACAAAGATTCCCCAAAGCAATCCTTCTTGATATACAATGGGAACTTGATGAAACTGCAAGTTATTACACATAGCATCTCCCTGCATAAGAATTCTAAATATAATCTTGAATTCAAAGAACTTAGTGAAGTTGCACACAATAAATAACTTTCCAATTCATTCTGGAAAAAATATAGGCGTCACATTGCGAAGGGATAAAACTGTTTCATGTGGGAATAAGCAGGAAAAAAAGGCCCAGAGGTCAAAGAGGTACTCTGGGGTTCTGCCTTTCTATGAAGCAACTTCAGGTCATGGTCCTGTTGAACTCTTAGAGAAAATTCCACAGCCAAAAATTCAACTTTTCTTTAGGAAGTTTCATGATTCATAACTTAAGTACAAGAAAAAAGTTGAGAAATATACAATCTTAAATAGGCTTTGTCTCAGCAGAGCAAGCTCTGGGATCAGTTTATGAAATACGGTATGTGAATGGCAGCATCAAACCTATACTTTGTGTAAATCACAGTGGTGTAAAGACCACCTGAAATCTCAAAAGATACATGTTTATCCAATGTGACAAGTTCCTGTGCTACCTGCTCCAGAAATTTTTATTTTCCAGATCACTATCTCAATTTTTTTCTCTTGATTTTTGTAGCAACTATAGCTACATATATGGTTTGCATTTACATCTTCCCCAGGTTCTGTTTTCAATGTTTGTTCCTGCATAATAGAAGGTAAAAATACTGAGGAAAAAGAAGAAAAAGGCAGGTCTGTAGTATGGTGTTCTAAACTGTTCCTATAATACTGACATATTTGCTTCGTGTATCTCAAAAACTTTACCTAGAAAACAAGGATTTTGCATGCAAGAAATATTGGTCTACCAAATTTTGTGCAACATCACCGTGGAACTTCCAGCAGTATTTTGGTTGCAGCACTGAAGCTCTAGCCCAAAACAACTTCTACACACTGTGTTTAGAAACCCTTTGCCACAGTGAGCCAACCTGCTGGACAGATGGTGGTACATAAATATGTGGGTAATTTCACTTTCTGAGCTACCTTCACTGCACTCATTTGATGTGTATACATGGCAAGGCAACTTTTTTCACTGTCCTGTGTGGTGTGTCACTATACCTTCTTTCAAGGGAATCAAAACACATCATCTGCTGTTTTGAGACAGAGAGATAAAACAATTTCATTCAAAACTGTCTTCATTCATAACTGCTACACTTCATATACCATCAATTAAACATTTTTCTCTTTGGCAAGCAGTATGCTGCAACAAATGATAAACAAAATCTGTTTTCTTTTACTTGGACTGTTTTCTTCATTTTGGTGGTTTGTATTGCTTCATTTTTTTTCTTTCCTGGTATTCCTTTTGTAACTTCCATTACAAATAAGATTTACTATGTTAGAGTTTGGTGATTGTCTATCCTTTGACAATGTGTGCAATTATCTGTCAACTCTTGCAAGGTAAAAGGCCAAAAAATATTTTCTTCTCAGTTTGGATACGTATTTTCATTTTATTATGCAAGATGGAGTACTAAATCAAAATTACATTCCTGGTCTATAAACAACTTAACACAGAAAAATCTATAAAATTCAAAATTAAACAGCAAATTATACCTCTGTGTTTGTTTTTCTTTGTTCTCCAAAATGTCTTTAAAACATTCACTGACAAATACATTTAGTCAGAAGACTTATTCCTAATCATATAGCTGGTGAAATGAGGCATCATCTTTCCACTGGTTTCAAGGTCATTGAAGCCAAAATTCTTCTAACAGTCTGTAAGAATAAAACAAATGTAAAAAAAATAAAATAAAATACAGATGACCATGTCTATTTATAGCTAAAGTTTGGTGCAAAATAAGACACACCACTCCAAACCATAACGCACTTGCACTTGTTTCTGTGTGCAGCATCTGACCACTACCTGTCCCAGGCTAGTTCTACTTTTAACAAAACAGCAAATAATAAAGGATCCCTATCTGACCAAAAAACCCACACATATTCTGTTTCTCTGGTTTCTCTCTAATGACAAACGCACAAAGAAAATCATGTCAAATGAATGAGAAAATGTTAATCATCTTTGCTCCACAGTTTCTGCTGCATTCTTTGTAGTCATTTAAAAAGGCATTAAAAGTAGTAATTTCTTGTATTCATCAAATTAGAACTCCCTACATGTTACAAAATAATAAGGTGGTTTTAGCTAACTTCACCATTACAACCCGCAGCAAAATATAAACTGATCTGTAGGCGGTAAGATGGGCAGCTTCACAAGTAGAAACATCCAATCGCAACACATCTCATCATACAGCCTTTAACAGCAGAAAGGGTACAGTATAAGACACAAACTTATTAGAATAACATAGCCTAAAGGACTGATAAAGCATTGTGTTTAGTGCTCAGGTGTTATTCTTTACATTGTTTCTTTCTCTCCACTTAACATTTTTGTCTCAAAGAAATTTTTGTCTCTTTTAAATCTGTTAGCATATGGTCTAAACTAAAGTATTCCAGACCATCCATCTTATTGATGTGTTTTCCTACTTACCTGGCTTTTAAAATTTAATATATGTTTGACTTATCACCATCTTTGAATGTAAAAAATGCATTCTTACTCCAGGAACCACAACTGCTGAGAAAAAAATAGTACAACCAGAAGAAGTTATTTTATAAAACAGCAGGTTACTTTTGTTGAATTAGTACTCAGATGTTTGTACATGTCAGGGATAACGAGACGATGAATACACAGAAGTCAAAGCAGATCTTCATTGTCTGGGGAAGCCGCCACAATAACTATATGCTGGCACGAGCAGCTGCAGATCTCCTGCTGTCTATGTGTAGCATTTACAGTGTTTGTATAAGACAAAAAATGGTTCTGCAGAAGAACACATTTGAAAAACTGTAGTTCTTTTAAAGTGACAGCAATGTGTATGTATGTTTGCTGGTAGAGCTGGACTGATTAAGTAAAATCTCTTCCAGTCTAGTAAATTTAAAATTTTCTTTCAGCACAAGTTCTTCTAGACCTGAAACTATAATAAGGCCATATTACTAAGTGATGAGATTTTAACAAAACAGAGTAAGCCTCATTGTTAATAATACTGTAGTTATAAAACCTGATGCTGTAACCGGTATGGTTAATTTTGGGAGCATCTGATCTCCGAATTGCCTTCCCCTTCCTATACCTTACATTGATACAAATGATGTAATACCATTGCATAACATCTTATTGGACAAATCAATACTGTTGTATAACATTTTATTTAATAAATCTTTACTGGAGAAACTGTAGTTTGAAAGGTTTTTAAAAGTATTTGCAATGATGACTTGCAATAGTGAAAAGAGGTTAGAGAAACGTGAAAGTTAAAATTGACTAGCACTCTTTTGTTAACATCCCCAAGCATTTCTCAATGCTGGCTTTTTCACTTTTTTTTTTTTTTTTTTTTTCTTTTAACTGATTAATGTAACAAGATAAAAATAAAACATTTTCTTTCTGCCAGTAGTTAACTGGAAATCTGTTTTTCGGTTTTTAATGCTGAAGAAATGAAACTGAAAGTTTGGCCATTTTTAGACCAACTGTGCTGTTGGTCACCCACACACATAAAGGAATGATCTGTCTGGCTTTTCTTGTCTCACATCCCTCAATTGCAAAGTCACAGAAAAGTTTTCATTTATAAACTATAAATGTAAATGCATATTAGTTAACTTGAGGGAAAGAAGAAACAATCATAGAATCATAGAATCATAGA